>NC_133771.1:110217439-110339618 GCF_003597395.2 Chelonoidis abingdonii
TCCTTTCCCTGTTTCTTGTTAAATCACTCGGTGGTGGTGGCAGCATACCAGGTTTTAACCTAAGATGGTAGAAATAAGCTTAGGTGGCTTTCATGCAGGTCCCCACATTTGTACCCAAGAGTTCAGAGTGGGGAAGGAACCCTGACATACTGGCAGAGCGGTGGGATCATTTTTGAACCAAAAGCACAGCAGGATTTTAAAAGGACAAATTTTTCTTGTTAGTTTTTCTCTGCCTGAAGGCAGAGGGGTCAAGTTACAATAGCAAAGGAATTCACAAGCTGGGTGGTTGTTTTTTTTCTCTCTTTCTAACTCTTGGGTATAGCTAGGTTAAACCCTGAAAGGCTGAACACTGAATGCTGTGAAAGTCTCTGTTAACTAAGCACCCCCTGAGCTGAGCGCATCCCAGTTTCAGTGAATGGCACAGGGGGTGTGGCCCAGTACAAGAAAGCAGGAAAATGAGTACCAGTGACGCTGCTAATACACTAGAGCTGGCCAGACTGGAAGCACAAGAGAAAGAAAAGAAGCATAAGAGACTGATCAAATTAAAACAACTCAAGAAGGAAGCTGATGAAAGAGAAGAGAAAGCCAAAGAGGCTGCCCACAAGAGAGCTATGGAGGAGAAAGAAAAAGAGGGGAAACATGAACTGGAGTTAGAGAGGGCAAGGTTATGCAGGATATACCAGACAACCCTAGCAATCCGTCTCCAGGTACCACTTCCCATCCCAGAAAATTCCCCACCTACAAGGCAGGTGATGATACCAAGGCCTTCTTAGAAAATTTCAAAAGGGCCTGCCTTGGGAACAGCATCTCTACAGATCAGTACATGGTAGAGCTGAGGCCGCAGGTCAGTGGACCCTTAGCAGAGATGGTGGCTGAAATGCCTAAGGAAAATATGAACAGTTATGAACTTTTTTTTAAAAAAAGGCAAGGATCAGAATGGGGTTAACACCCGAGCATGCCCGTTGGCAGTTCAGAACCCTAAGGTGAAAACCAGACGTGTCATTTTCCCGACACACCTACCGCTTTGGAAGAAATTGAGATGGATGGATATCAGGAGCAAGTGTTAACTCTCTGGAAGATTTGTCTTTCCTAATGCAATGGAGCATTTCTTAGAAGGTGTTCCTGAGGAAATAGAAGGTATATCCTAGATGGGAAGCCCAAAACTATAATTGAGGCAGGGGAGATTGGAACCAAATGGGTGGAGGTGGCAGAAAAGGAAAAAAAAAAACTAGTAGCAGTTAGAGTGAATATCAGAAGGAGCAACCCGAAACAAAGCCCTATTACCGGGGGCAACTCAAGGCCCCACCTATATCCCAAGGAAAACTCCAGACACCTTATTCCACCACACCAGTCTCCAGCAACTAACCTCACCCCAGCGACCAGTCAGCTGGGCAATGTTTTAAATGTAAAGAGCTGTAAATGTAATGAGCTGGACCATGTAAAGGCCAACTGCCCCAAGCACCCCAACAGACACCAGAGTCGCACCCAAGGTCCTCAGGCCCAGATGCCTCCCAGATACCCTCAGAGCAAAGGGAAACTGAGTGTGGGCGGGAAGAAGGTTACAGCGTGGAGGGGCACTGGAGCACAGGTGTCAGCTATCCACCAATCCTTAGTGGACCCCAAATTTGTCAACCCAGAGGCCCAAGTGATGATTCAACCATTCACGTCAAAATCTTTAGACTTGCTTACATCTGAGTTGCCTGTCCAGTACAAGAGCTGGTCAGGAAAGTGGACTTTTGCAGTCTATGATGATTATCCCATTCCCATGCTGCTGGGGGAAGATTTGGCCAACCATGTGAAGCTAGCCAAGAGGGTGGGAATGGTCACCCGCAGCCAGGCTAAGCAAGCTTTCACACCTATCCCTGTTCCTGAGCCTTTGGCCTGCGGGAAGCTCATGGGGTGAACCACTTGGTTGCCACCCCTTACCACCATCAAACAAATGGCCTGGTGGAGAGGTTTAATGGAACTTTGGGGGCCCATGATATGTAAATTCATAAATGAGCATTCTAATGATTGGGACCTAGTGTTGCAGCAGTTGCTCTTTGCCTTAGGAGTATGGAATGGCTTCCATATAAGGAGAGATTAATAAGACCAGGTCTTTTCAGGTTAGAAAAGAGATGACTGGGGGGGGGGATATTTGATGGGGACCACATGCTGCAAGAAATCTTTCCCGAACCTCCTCTTCTGGCCTTCAAAACACCCCCCCCCCCAATCTCATCAGCCGAAACAGCTATTTACAGAGCATGACACCCTAACTGAAAGCGGCACCAGATGCAGCTATAACAGATGCAAAACTTGCAGACATATCTCCACTGCTATGATGATCAATACCCCTCACAACACACCTTTCAAGATCCAGGAGTCCTACCCATGCCTATCACAACATGTGGTGTACTCATCCAGTACATCAAATGCCCCAACAACTATGTGGGTGAAACCAGAGAATCACTATGCTGTCAAACGAACTCAGACAGAAAAGTGATAAGACAAAAATTACCCTATCACCTGCTGGCAAATAGCTCTGTGAAGCTCGAAAGCTTGTCTCTTCCACCAACAGAAGTTAATCAAATAAATATTATCTCACACCTCATATCTCGCTCAGATCTAGGGACCAACATGACTACAGTAACGTTGCAGACAGAAGCCAATAGCAGTTAAAGATGCAGCACCTGGCATGATACAGCCTGAAGGCACTGTTTAGGAGCCAGAAGAGAGTGAACAAGTTAATTAAGAAGTCCCAGTTCCTCCAACACTCATTACTTTCATACAGTGGTGTAGGTGTACAGTGGGTTTTACAACAAATGTAGTTAAATCTAAAAGCACAAATCCTGCCGTGAAAGTCTTAAAATCTAACAACACAAGAAAGAATAAAACAAACAGGATAGAAACATTAAACTCAACATAGAAGTTTTATACCTTGTAAGATTTTGTGGAACAGCTGGATTTCTGAAGATTTTGTGAGAAGCAGGGAGCATGGAAACAGTAACTAACTGCCGGGCAGGTGGGAGAGTACTGGAGGTGGTGCATGAAATTATGAGTAAATGAAGGAGTGACAAAGCATTAATGATACTGATTCCCATACCTGGAAAATAATGTAAATACCATGTAAAATACTAACTCCTGAAGCAGCACATAAAATCATCAGATTTTGTAACTATAATAATGGCCATTTTACCCCCAGATAGCAAAATATAAAGTCTCAACACCTGCAGGGAAGTATTCCTATTTTATAGATGGAATAGACTCAGAGAGGTTAAAGCTCTGATCATACAAACACGCACATGCTTAACTTCAAGTAAGTGAACAGTTCTGACTTCAAGGGGACTCTTCACATGCTTAAATGTAGGCATATACATAAGCGTTTGTGGAATTGTGCACTTACTCATTTGCCCAAGGTCACAGGAACAAGTCAGTGATGAACGCAAGAGTCCTGACATCCAGATCTCTAACATGTCTCCTATAACATATGAAACTGTGATGTATCACATATGGAAAAAAAAAGACAAAATCAGTCAGGAATGGACCTGCTAGATCTAATGTTTTTTGGCCCTCTTCACAGAACTGTTCTGAAGCCTGATCCATTGCTTTATCTGGTGATGTGTCTGGACAGATTTCATTTTGAATCAGACTAATTTATGTGCAACAAAGAAATAGGTACAGCATTACAATATTTAAAAATAAGTTTTCCTGACTTCAATCATGATTTAGATTATCCAAAACCAGATTCCCAAGACTTTATAAAAAAATGTAATTTCAGGCATTTTAGTGCTCACATTTCTGAGCGTACTCATTGCATCCCATTTTAAGATTCAAACATGCTAGGATCTCTCTCATGGCTATCTTGGAATTGTTCAGGTTGTTTCCTGAAGTTAGAGAGAAAATTTATTTGCAGATACAACAGGTGAATATATTCTTGGAACCATGACTTTCTAGGTTATAACCTGAAGCTGTCATTACCAAAGTACAGAACTGTTACATGCCATAATACTTCTGGAAATCATTTTGGGGCTTAATTAATGTATAAATTACGCTAGAGAGCAGTACCAACAAGCACTCATTGGCCTCTCTCTTCTTCTTCTTAGCACCTACTCAATGCAAAAAAACAAAACAAAACACTATAGAAATGCTGGAAACAGTTAGTGTAGTAGCACTAGAAAAGTAATTATTCCTAAAACAAACACTTTGTTTAAAAAGTTAATTATTGCTTTGCAGATAGGAAAATAAATAGACTTGGGGGATTTGCTTTTATTGGTAAATCTCAATACATATCATTTTCACCATACACACAAATGAAACAGACTATTTCCATTGCTGATTCATAAATGTTGGTTATCTAAGTAAGAAAAAAAACAAATTGAGAAGTTATTAAGAGTTTGATTTAATGATATTTACTTTGTATATTGTCAATGTCATGTCAAAATATATGTTTTAATGGTTATAAAGTTTTAATTTTTTGAATCTCAATAAGTCCTGTCATTAAACAATGATTGTGTGGAACCACCCCATTACAAAGGCACTGGAACAATTTGTACAGTGGTGGTACTGAGAGCCATTTACTCAAACTATTAACCCTGTACATGATAGAAACGACTTCAAGACATGGGGTGTAGCAGCACCCCTAGTTCCAAGCACCTATGCACCATAATTTCCTGCAACTGTGAAAATGGATAAAATTTTTTAGAAAAATGCTTAAAAATAATCACTTATTTGTCACAATTATAAAAAAATCAAATGCTGCCAGGCCTACAAGCCGCGTACAGAGCTATTAAAAGATCCAGCGTGTGACTCGGAGCTGCCACCTGCAGAAGGGAGGAAGGAATTGACAAGCGTCTGCCCTTATCTTGCTCCTGCACAGAGATCCGGGTGCAGGAATCCCGCCACCCAGGCTCAGGGCCGGCAAGGACTAGACCCCACAGGGCCTGTGAATGACATGCCGCGCAACTACTGCGGACCCAGTTCAGACCCGCCGGCTGCACGCCTCGGAGCAGAGGTGACGCCTGGCCTAGGCAGGGCTGCGCACGAGCGTGTAAGGGGCGAGTCCCTGGCGGGTAGGCCGGCTTCCTCTAGACGCCTCTCAGCGCTTTGCGCACAGCGCGTGAAGGTGCAGCTGCTGCCACGAGCCCACGTTCCTTTTACCGCGTGCCATTGCGCGGAGCCTGAGCGCGCGGGACTTGCGCCCCGGGACAGAGCTGAACCCCTCCCCGTAACCCTGGCGACAAGGCTGCATTTCTCCAAAGGACACGCACCACAGGGTTGAGAGGGGCAAGGCCTTTTTAAGTAGGACGGGGCGGGGCACACTCCTGGCCCCACCCCCACAGAGAGGCCGTTTCGCTTTTTCCTCCCTTCCGGTTCTTGCCGCAGGGAATTCTGGGAGTTGTAGTTTATTCGCTCTTCCGGCACAAACTTGGCTGCAGAGCAGCGCGCCGGAGGTGGTGGGGGAGGCTTGCACTCCCGCTCCCGCAATGCACAGCGCGCCCACCCATGGTCGTATGAGGAGGCGTTTCTTTCTCACGTGACGAGTGCGTCACTTCCGTAAACACTCTAGGAGACCGGGGAAACGGGAAGCTGCCCAGGTAGGGCCTGGGCGCACCGCGGGGGCAGGGGACGTGGTCCGGGCCCCTCAGTGGGAGTGGCGGGGGCTGGACCCGGAACCCTGCGCCGGGCAGGCGGTGCCGCGGAACAGGAGCAGCCCCTGGGGTCGGTGCCGTGTAGCCATGTAACGCACAACACGCCCCGCCCCGGTGCAGCTCTCGGGGCTGGTGCGGGCTGAGTGGGGGGCGCTGAGCGCCACTGAACCAACCTGTAAACCCCTCTGTGATGGAAACACCCCAAGGGGGCAGTAGCATCCGTAGTCCCATCACCTATGAGCAGGGTGGCCACGTGTCTGGTTTTCGACTGGAACACTTGGTTGAAAAGGGACCCTGGCGGCTCCGGCGAGCACCACCGACTGGGCCGTTATAAGTCCAGTCAGTGGTCCTGTGGAGCTAAGGCGGACTAGTCTCTACTTGTCCTGGCTGTGCGCCTGCGCCCCGTAAGCAGCCGGCAGGTCCAACTCCGGGGGAAGGGGGAGACACAGGGCTCTGCACTTCCATTGGCCAAGAGCCTGTGGGTGAGAACAGCATGTGGAGCTGAGACACCTGTCGCACCTGTACCTAAGAGCTGGACCTACTGCTGGCAGTTTCCAGGATGCGCACAGTGTGGTCTGCAGAGCCAAGACAGGCAGGAAGCCTGCCTAGGCCCCCGCGCTGTGCTGCTGGCTGGGTGCTGCCGGTCCAAGCCGAGCCCTAGCCTTGAGTCCCCCCCAAACCCAGAGCATCCTTCTGTACCCCAAGCCCCTCCTCCTCAGCCCCACCCCAGAGCCTGCACCCCCAGATGGAGCCTGCTCCCCCCCGAACCCTAGTCCTCTGCCCCAGCCCAAAGCCCGCTCCCACACCCTGAACCCCTCATCCCTGACCCTATCCCGGAGCCCTCATTTGCACCCCACGCCCTGCCTTAAATTTATAGTCCCGTCCCATGCTCCAAATTCCTCAGCCCTGCCCCCCAGCCAGAGCCCCAGGTTAGAGACCCCTCCTGCATCCCAACCCCCTATCCCAGCCTAGAGCCCTGTCCTGCACCCTTAACCTCAGCCTGGAGCCCCCTCCCACACCCTTAACCCAGGCGTAACCCCAGAGGCCACACTCCCACATGGAGCCCTCACCCCCTCCCACACCCCAACCTCCTGCCCTAGCCTAGTGAAAGTGAGTGAGAGTTGGCGAGAGCGAGCCACAAAGGGAAGGGGAATGTAGTGAGCGGGGGGCAGAGTCTTGCAGAAGGGGCAAGGCAGGGCGCATGGCCTTGGGGAAGAGGCAGGGGTAGGGTGTTCAGTTTTGTGGGATTCAAAAGTTGGCAACCCTACCTATGAATCTGACTTGTGGCTTTTGAGTTTGGGGTTGGGTAAATGGCATCACACCAGACATAGCACAAGACGAGTCTCAACCAACATCCATGGGCAGTATCAGGATGTACAACTCACCCTGTGAACGCAATCACGCCAGAACCGTCGGTGCCAGGGTTTCTCAAACAAGGGTCGCTGCTTGTGTAGGGAAAGTCCCTGGCGGGCCGGGCCGGTGTGTTTACCTGCCCCGTCCTCAGGTCTGGCTGATCGCGGCTCACACTGGCCATGGTTCGCTGCTTCAGGCCAATGGGGGCTGCAGGAAGCGGTGCGGGCCAAGGGACTTACTGGCCGCCACTTCTAGCAGTGCCCATTGGCTCGGAGCAGCGATCTGCAGCCAGTGGGAGCTGTGATCGGCTGGACCTGTGGACGGGGCAGGTAAACACACCAGCCTGGCCCGCCAGGGGCTTTCCCTAAACAAGTGGTGACCTCTGTTTGAGAAACCCTGGTCTATGCCCTGCAGAACTGCTGGCCCTGCTCTCATGCCTTTTGAAATCAATGTTTCTGTGATGGTTGGGCACGTAGTATGAACTCACGGGGACACCCCTATGCAATCAGGCTGTTAAGATTTTTCTTGTGTCCAAAGTTTCTGCTTCATCTCCAATTCCTTTAATTTTTATTAATCAATTTACTGTAATTATAAATAGTGAAAGAAAACAGCAGGCTTGGGTCAGTGCATTATGGTGTGTCACCCCTGAAGATAGGCTGGTCCCTTCTAAATAAAGGCTGGCCATGAGAAGGAAAGAATGAATAACAGAAACGCCAAGTTTTGCTGTAAAATGAAGGAGGAGTAGAGAAGTTTGAAGTGGCAAAGGGGACTGGCTTTTTCCTCTTTTGTTTTTCTCCATTGACAATAGGGCAGCTATAGATGGACTATGAAGTAATGCCATTTGTTATACTGGTTTTTATTTTACTGCTACATTTAATATCAGCTTGCTTTTATATAATGCTCATGGTGCTACTTCTGTGCAGAAAGTAGAACTGGAAAGCATCTGGAGTGTGGCAGTTGAACAGGCTTATTACTTTTTTCAGTTTTCTTACCCTGTTCCCATGTGCTTTCAGTGTGAGCTTTTTTTAACTGCTGAAGGGCTACTTTGAGGAAATGACAGAATTAACTAATAAAGATTGAAGAGCAGCTGTAGGGCACTGGCTCCACCTAGTCATTAATTTCCAGGAAATGCCATATACCAAGCTCATTATTGGTGTTACAAAGTACATAGTGATGTGGTTTTTAAATATTTGGGTACATATAGGTTATTTCTAGAATATTAATGCACTGTACAATACTACAATTTGCTTCAGTCATCTCTGATTATTCTGCTTAGACTATAATTGAGTAAGAGTGGCTGAAAGGGTGATTTCTAGTAGACACCAGTCATGTAACAGAAAATAAATGTAGTAGAATAGTTTAGTTACTAGTGGGGCTCCAGCTGACTTGGAAGTTCTAGACTTGTGATCTTGATTTTTCTGCTGCTCTTACAGGCTTTGCCAGTGTATCTTGAAAATCAAGATTTACTCTTTTGGATAAAGAGTACCTGCAGTTGCTGCTGATCTGTGACTAGACTCTTATACAATACGCCTGAGCATCACTACAGCTCTTTATAATAAATAACTCATTTGCCCCTTTCAATGGATATTTAACTATATTATTCCTTCCATAAGATAAGAAATTAGTCTGAGCGCAATAGTGAACCAGTGGAAATGGAAGAAAGGAAAATCAAGAGGAGGAGCCCCAAATCATCCAGTAGTCACCCAACTCAGGTTGCTAATGCCAAGAAAAATTCTGTGCCGGTCAGTAGAAGTACAGCATTTTCAAATCCTGCACCACAAGCAAATTCACAAAGACCAAAGTTAAAAAGGTAAGTTCCTAATATTCTACAAATCATTGAGGGTGGGAAAAGGAGAGAGAGTTGGGATTATTGGCCTAAAAGTACACCGCTACCTCGATATAATGCCACCTGATATAACACGAATTTGGATATAATGCAGTAAAGCCATGCTCCGCGGGCAGGGGAGCTGCACACTCCGGTGGATCAAAGCAAGTTCAATATAACACGGTTTCACCTATAACATGGTAAGATTCTTTGGCTCCCAAGGGCAGCGTTATATCGAGGTAGAGATGTATTAGCTGGAGATTAAACACTGAACTAATGCATGTAGGCAGAGGTGGGTAGAGAACAGGGTTGAGAACAAAATTCTTAAGCAATCTTTGCAGTAATTAACTTTATAAGTGCTTCACTGAGATCTAGTGTGGAGGTGCCAATATCAGCAGAATGGCAGAGCTTGCTGAATCTGCCACTCAGAAGTGCAGTAGATATGCTTTCTCCATTACATTTCAGGAAAAATGTTTTCCCTAGAAATATTATATTATCCAAAATGCAAGATGTACCACTCTAGACATCTATAGTACCTGCAGCTGATGTGAGAATGGACTATAATTTATCATTGTGTGCAACTCAGTAATGTTTTAAAATACACAGCAGGATTATTCCTCATTTGGCAAGATATGGGGGAAATATAATCACTTTGATATTTTTGTTGTTGTTAAATTTGACCTAAACTTATTTATATATATCAACCATTTCTGTGGATGGCCAAGCTATTAGCCTGACTTGACAGGGGGTGGTCATATGGAAACTTATTGCAGTTTCTAAACGGTAGTAGTAGTTGCAGGTTATATTCAGCCAACAAAACCGTATTTACATCAGGGTAAGCTACTCATGGAATAGTTGACTAAAAAGATTGAATTCATTTGAGTTTTCTCCACACTTGTATGAGCGTGCTTGGCTAACTTTCATGCAGTTTTATGGAAGAAAAATAAAACTAGTGACAAGTTATAAATCTTAGCTAATGTGAATGTATACATTAGAAATATCTGTTCAGTGAATGTGATTGCCTTGTTATTTACTTCCCCACCCAGGGGCCTAGTTTGATGTCAAGTAGAGTTCCAGGAGTCTGCTTCCTATCAAAGTACTGGGGAATCAAAAGGGTTTTCTTAATACTTTTAAAAGGAAAATGTGTGGATTATCCTGTGCTTTCTAATGGTAATAAGAAAGCGGATTCTTGGAGTCCTGCTTTGTATTATCAGATTGTCAAGATAGTGGCTTCACAATATGATCACTTTATATTTAGGTAAAATTTGTGATCCACGCTTTGTAATTTGATGGTACAGTTAAGTATGTACATTCACTACAGTTGTCTTTTTAAGGCCCATTTCTAGGATAGTCCTTCATTGCACTTCTTCAGCAGGAGCAAGAAGAGGAAGGTAGTCTTGTCTGTAAAATTAGATGTCTTTCATTTCCTCAGAGGAATAAAAGAAAAAGCCAAACCTCCAGGAGGGGAAGGAAAAGGGGCACAGGCAGCTCCAATACAGCACTCTTTTCTCACAGATGTATCAGACGTTCAAGAGATGGAGAGGGGACTTCTGAGCCTTTTAAATGATTTCCACTCTGGCAAACTTCAAGCATTCGGTAAATATGAGGGGTTTCTTTACCCAGCTGTTGCTTTTATATAAGATAGCAGGTTTTTTGCAAACAGATGTGCTGGTTACAGAGAGATTGTCAGTCTGTATTAGACAAGAGGTTAGTCTATACTTGGTCATGATTATTTTATTGGCCATTTGAGATAGCAACCCGTTGAATCATAGGATTATCTTTGGGTCTATGTTGTGGAAAAAAGTCCCTTTCATAGTGTTTGTGTGCTAAGAGATTGTGTTCCCATTATTATGGGACACACATCAGTTTCTTGGCTTCTAGATTTAAAATATCAAGTTTAAAAATACTTTGCATATGTTAAATATTTCTTGGTTACATTTCTGCTAATAAGATGCCTTTATGAAATGAAATGATAAATTCCAAAGTAGGAAACCAATTCAAACTGTATACCTGCTAATATTTAATAAAAATTAAGAAGTTTAAAATTTTGTCTTATGCTGGAGGACTGAATTCTGTTTTTGCCAAATTTACATCTTGCCAGAAATAGTTTCTATGTAGAACCTCACCTGTAACTGTTGTTTAAAATGTGATTGTAGACAAGCGCTTCATTGCTCACAGTACAAATTTGCTGGAGACCACTCTTTCACACACCAGTGCCTTTTTATTTCCCAGTATTTTCCCAGCACCACGTATATACAGTTCAATACCTGTCAAGTAGCCCCTTAGGGAACAGCTTGCTCTTACAGCAGCTGGGAGCAACAGGACCTCACTTTCCTGTTCCTCCGCTCCTACTTCCTTCCTGCTAGCTTTTTAGGCCTTCCTCTCAGGCTCCTTTAATGAGCCACACCCTGCCAGCTCCAGCCAGTTCCCCTTGATGGGAGCTATGCTAGCAGGTTCTGAGCTAACACAGGCTGGTTCAGTGCCTCTTAAGCCAGCACCCTGTTACAGTGATGCTATATTACTTGGTCAAGAGGTGATAGGAGAAGGGGTTGGTATTGGGTAGCTTCTAAAATCCTAGCGTAGGTTAGGCCTACTTCTTCTTTTTGGGTGAATTTTTGTACTATAAATTGATTACCACTGCAAATTCTTGCCTGTAGTCAGAATGCTGCTGCTTCATGAACTATTGATTGAGGGTCCATGAAGATGATTCTTACCTTTAGAACCTAGGCATATCATGTGACATTTCCACTCAATTCTGCAATGGAGTTTTTCCAGAACCTGTGCCTCACACATGGCATCAAAGTGCTCAGTGCTTTTGTTTAGGACCTAAGCCCATGGCTCTCATGAAGTGTGGTCATTAACTTTAATATGAGCAGGATTGGGTCAAATGCAATTAAAGATATTTGCTTTCATACATGCAGCCCATCTTACTCTGCTCTTTGACCTTGAAGTGGAATCATAATATTGTATACAACAGGTGTAAGTTTCTAGGTCTCTGCAAGGGCTTACGGGGCCCTTCTGCTTAGTTGTTCCTGCTGCCAGGTGCTTCAACCCTGCAGAGAAGTGTGGAGGTACTTTTGTAAAGTACAGGCATTAGTTTGGGGTATCCAATTAGCTATAATCTGGTTAAATAGGAGAGGGTTGAGCATGTCTGAGAGACAGAGGTTATGAGGTGCTAGAGGAGAAACCCCAGGAATAGCCAAGTTTAGTCTGATGACACTTTAAGTGAAAAATAAAGCCAGGTCTAGAGATGGGGCAGAGGTGGACTATATCCAGCATACAGATCTTCCATTCAGAACAGGGTGAGAACACTGCACCTGTTAAAATCTTAATTTCTTGCCATTGAAATAATTGATATCACAAATTCAGCATGACCCAAGTACAGGATCAAATGCAAAGATAGAAGCTCTTATTTAAAAAGTTACAGTAATAAACATGGAAAAATAAAACTGAGTCCTGTGAAAGGTAAATGGATTTGTTTCTGATATTTGACTACTTTTTCCCCCTCTACTACAAAAATCCATCTAAGATATACATGCAGGAGCTTAGACTTTGCTCCTTACCCCATTGTCAGACTTTTACATAACAGCTTTACAAACTGCTTTGTTCAGGACATGAGTGTTCCATAGAACAGATGGAACATGTGCGGGGGATGCAGGAGAAGCTAGCTCGCTTGAATTTGGAACTCTATGGGGAGCTGGAAGAACTTCCTGAAGATAAAAGAAAACTTGCAAGTGACTCCAATTTGGATAGGCTGCTATCAGATGTAAGTATAGTCAAGACAGGACCATCTTCCACTGAAGTTGCTTCACAGAACTAGATCTGGTTCAAGAACAGGATCCAGCAGTGGTATTATTTCTATACAACTTGAAGACCTTAGTTGTCTCAGGAATTTAGGTTTAAATGTGTTGAGAAAAAACATGACTCTAATGACCCAGGATATTTCCCATAGCTGCCCAGGATTCTATTTCCTCAGCATTAATTTTGAGGAAATACAAGTGCCTTGTCCATCCCTCTTATTCAGACTACTCCTTGTGGTGCCTCTACCAGTTTGTGCAGTTTAGAGGAGCCTTTAAGGTCCTGCAAACTGTTTCAGAGCTTAGGCTGATGTAGAACCAGCCTGAGCATCAGGGAGCTGAACCATCTTCCCTGTGTTCTTTCTGTACTTTGCCACACCTAGCAGAGACTAGACAGAGAGAATTATCTGGACCTATGTATTCTAAATGCATCAATCCTTTTTTTTTCCCCTCTGGTGCCTTCTTTGATAAACAGGAAAACTGTTAAATATCCAAAAAGTCCAATTTCTCAAAATTTCTTAGTGTAGAGCTACACTTCCTTTTAAACTTACAGTACTATCATGAAAGGTTTAATTTTTTTGCAACAGACCCTAAATTTGTGTTAGTACCATTTATAATTGTATTATTGACATGTTTACTTGATTAATTATAACTACAGTGTTTTTTCTCATACTTTGTTCATTTATATTGCAGCTGGAAGAACTGAATTCTTCTATGTATCCTTTTTATTAAATGTCAATTTTAGTGAACATTTTTGGAATAAAAAGTTGATCAGAACCAAAATTATACTATTACATTTCCAGAAAATACATTTCACAGGTGTTCTGTAGCTCAGGAGAGTTCAATGGATTTTAACTGTGCTCCTTTTTGAAGCTCAGGGCTGTAGTATGTCATGTTTTCAGATCCCTCTAGCTTACAGATGGCTTTCCTGTAACGTTGCTGTAGATATAAACAAAGCTTTGTGAATAGGCTATTTCTTTAAAGATTTCTTCATTAACTGTTTCTGTTTACACTTTGAAAGAAAAAGGTACATCAGACACAGATATCTAAAATTGTCATAGCTGAAGTATAAAATTTTAGACTGGACATGTTGAGAAAAAAGACTGTTTAGCCAGTTGAGTGCAGACCTTGATATAAACTACCCACTTTGGCTAGGCACTCTGGAGCAACCATGCATAATAATATGCCTCCTAAAGTGTTCAGGAGTGGAGTTCTGTCCTGCTGATACTAGGGCAAAAAAATTCTAATATTCTTCAGTTTTCCACAACACTTTTTAGGGTTCCTGTCAAAGGAGGAAACTTGCACACAAGCTTAGAACATAGATCATTGAAATATGCAGCATTACCATTAAATGCCTAAGTATTAACAGCTGCAACTAACCAGCTAAATAATTTACATTTAGATTAATGTATATGTTACCTTAAATTGTCATTTCCATTCTTGTAAGCCTCCTAACCATTGCAGAAGAATGGTCCAGTGGTTAGGGCATCAGCCTGGGACTTGAGACGCACAGTTTAATACTCTAAAACCTACTTCCTGTGTGAAAGTCACTTAATCTCTCTGTGCCTCACTTTTCTGTCTGTAAAATGGGGATGATAGTCTTCCCCTACCTCGCAGGGGTGCTGTGATCATAAATGTATCCACAAGTATAAGGTGCTCAGATACAACAGTAACAAGGACCATATAAAAGTCAGAGGTGGGCAAACTACGGCCTGTGGGCTACATCCGGCCCGCAGGACCCTCCTGCCCAGCCCCTGAGCTCCTGTCCCAGGAGGCTATCCCCAAGCCCCATGCTGTACCCCAGCCCCCAGGTGGCCAGGCGGTGCAGTTGCAGAGCTGCGGCCTGACCCAGTGCTCTGGGCGGCGCAGCTGTAATGCCGCCAGCCACCGGTGCTCTGTGCTGCACGGTAAGGGGGAAGGGAGGTTGGATAGAGGGCAGAGGAGTTTGGGTGGCATGGTCGGGGGCGGGAGGTGGATAGGGTTCGTGGCCGTCAGAGGGTGGGGAACAGGGGGGTTGGATGGGGCAGGGGTCCCAGGGGCAGTCAGGAATAAGAGGGGGGTTGGATGGGGCAGCAGGGGTTAGTCGGGTGGAGAGTCTGGGGGTGGTCAGGGGACAGGGGGTGATGGATGGGGCAGGAGTACCAGGGGGGCCTTCAGGGGGAGAAGCGGGGGGTGGGGGAGGTTCGAATAGGAGGTGGGGACCAGGCCATGCCTGGCTGTTTGGGGAGACATAGCCTCCCCTAACTGGCCCTCCATACAATTTTGGAAACCCAATGTGGCCCTCAGGCCAAAAAGTTTGCCCACCCCTGATATAAGTAGGTGAGAGAGAGAACTTTCCAAAATGTTTCACCAAGCCAGAGGCCAAGTATGAAATATTTCAGTCCCAAAGGTGTATGTTTTGGAATTTGAGTAGGATTTATTGGAAACTGTTGTGCAACCTTACTGGTATTAAGTGAAATCAGCCCCTGCTATAAAACTCATTTACCATGTTACAGCATTTACAGAAATTCATGGCATAACTGTTCCTGCCCTTGTCAGAAAAAGTGATTCTAAAATGTCTGTGCTTCGTTGGGCTCTAATTATATAAGCAACTGATCTGAGTTAGCATCTTTTAATATAAGGATAGTATTTTAATGAGGATTTCAAATGTCCTCAAATTAGTAGTGAATGGTCTGTATTCTAACAGACTTATTTAATACATTTATGTAAATGCACAGGACCAGGGCTGTGCCCTTCTAGGTACCTGCACGCCTCCATTCTTTCTATCTTCCCATTTAAGATTTGTTAATAGTCTCTAAATTTAAACTTATTTTTAGGCAAGGAAAATATTAAATATGTATTTCATTTTTACTATTTGCATTTTATTGAAAAACTTTGGTTCAGGCTATTTTGTAATTGCAATAAAACAGAAGAGAATTAATTTATTTTTAAATTGGTGACAATGTGCTTAGCACTAAGATGACTTGTGATACTGTTTTTTCCCTCTGGCATGTAAACTTTGACCTTGTGTATAATTGCATCCAATGTGTATTGATATTCCAGCATGTCAGGCCATGTGTAATATTTTGTTTATGTCATCATCTCAAATTGATCATACTTTACAAACATTAAATACCAGTATAATACAGATATTCATGAGGTAAATTCTCTTGTGTTATCATATGAAAACTTAATTTCTTAACTCTTTCTTCCAGACAAAAACTTCATTTAGCAGATGCACAAGATATCCCAAATACCTCCACCAGCTAAAAGTGTAGATTTTTTTGATTTAGAGATCTCTCCAGAAGTCATGTCTTTTTAGTTTTCCAATGGAATCTAGATTCTTACTCATTTTCCACAACAAAGAATTAAGGTCCAAATGCAAGTGATTATTTTCACACATTCCTGTGAGCAGATTTGAGCACTGCGAAATATCAGGGTTGGAATCTATTTGATCTAACTGCAATGGTGTGCTGCTATGCTTGTTTTAATGCCTTATTTAATATAAAGTGTTTGGGGAAAACTTGAAAGTACATTCTCAGTGTTGGATTTATATATGTACATATAATATGTTCACTAACATTACTCCAATTTTGACAACGCTAGCAGTGAAGTTTTTTGTAGCTGCCTTCCTGTCTAGTATGTAGACAATCTGCACACTCTTTAGTGTGTTTTGTTTACCATTAAATTATGCCATACACTATGTTAAAGTGTAGCATCTGTTTAATTATGCTCAGAGAAAGAGCTCTTGTATGGTCTGAATTTTTACAAAGTCAATTTTTTCCCTTGCTCTGTCAACCACTTTAAAATTTCACCCAGTTAGAATTAGAATACATACAGGCAGCGCATGTCATTTGGTTTTGGCACTTTGAATTCTCAGCAATACTTAAACACTGTCACTCCATAATAAATCCATTCTGTACTACTTTGCTTTCCATTAACTTCTTTTGTTTAGTAAAGTCTCCCTTTCTGAGGGGTTAATGGCTGTTCGCTATTTTTAGTTATTTCAGGAGTGGGGAGGGTCAGCAACAATAAACACTGACCTTCAACACATGCCCAGTAACAAGAGGTCTGTTTCTAAAAAATGCTGCTATTGGCAGGTTTTGTGGTGCACACGTTACTATACATATTTCAGTACGGAAGATGTCGTACTGATGGATTCACAGTTGACAAAGCAGGCCCATAGCTAGCGAACACAAATCTACCCCAACCAAGTTCCTTTCATACAATCAAGCTGAATCATTGCTCCTGCCTTGTAGCAGCATGAGCCCAAATCCCATACAAATTGCTACATTTCTTGAACATGGACAGAGAGCCTGTGTTTATGCAAAGACTGATTACATGACAGCTCAAAACTTCTACCAGAGCATGTGAAAATGTGCACTCTGGTGCATTTGTTCTAATGTGTAGTTAAACTATTTATTCAGATTTCATTTTTTGTGTGCATTTGTTCTATAGCAGGAGTGAAGTCTTTCTCCCTTCCGTTTTAGGTCTTCTGAGCTCTTGATCTATCCATATTACTAATGCCTGGGATAGAGAAGAAAAGGTTGAAATTCTGTGCAAGTTCCACTCAGAGAAGATGATTCCATAGATCTTCATTGAAAGAACACTGTTCTTTGCCTCATGAGCTCCCACCGCTTTCCTTCTGAATCAATTGTAGCTTTGTCTGATCCCTAAAGTTCTAAATAGATATTCCAACTCTTGAGGAGGAGGCTTTAGATACCATAATCCCTACTGAAAGCAAGCCCAGCTCTTGCACCTTCTAAGTAAAGTACTGGCATTGCCTTCCTTCCCTCTACCTAGAAGCCCAAATCCTACACTAAGTCGTCAGATTCCTAGTAAAGTCCTTTCTCCAAACTTCCCTTGTTCCACTGTGATTTACTTCACAGTTCCCTTTGTCAGTGAGACTCTTTAGAAAGAGTTTGCCACCACAGAAGATCCCTAACTCCTAATCTGATGGATGTCTTCTGGGGAGGTTGTGAGAAGACTACTCCGCTCCCAAGACAATGCAGAGAGGAACTGGGAGCACAATACACTGACCACACTAGCAAAAGAAAGTGTACCCAAAGTTTTGTTAGACTTTGGTCAGCCAATAACTAGACAGTTGCTGTATGTAGGATTTTTAGCTCTAAAACTTTTTGCAAGCAGAAGCGTAGTGTTATTAGAAACTATTTGAAATCTGTCTTCAAGTAGTATGTACTAATGCAGGCGAGCTGAGGAAATGGAATATACATACATTTAAAGGGAGATGGTTGTGATTTTTAGCTTGTCAACTCTAACAGTGTCTCTTCAGACTGCAAGTAGCAAAGAGATTTAGTAACAAGAAAATAAATATTTCATAAGATGGATGATGTCACCTGAAGGGGTTGGGTTGGTTATACTAGGGGGTTCTTTATTTCACTTACATTTACTGTTATTATGGGCAAGCTACAGTGTAAGAATAAGTTACCGTATCCTGGGCAAAATTCCAGGGTGTGTCATTAGTGCCACAAATAAGTTATTAGCTCAGAACAAACTCTTGCCAAACTGATTACTGTTTAACTGTATAGCTGCAAACAAAGTTAACATTTTGATCAACAGTGGAGATGTGGGAAGCAGCTTAAAAAATATCCTGTTCCTTCACTTGTGCCCCTCAAAGCATTACACTTCTGACGCACATGTTGAATGAGAAAGGTAGTTAGCGTTTTAGCATCGTAGGAGCATGGTTAATAGGGGAGATTGAGAGTCAGTAATATAAACCCTGTTTATATTTCCTACACTGCCACTGACTGGCTTTGTGACCTCAGGGAAGTTCCTTAACTTGTGTTCCAGTTTCTCAACCTTTACAATTAGGATACTCTTACTTAGTTTTACAAAAGCTGTGCCCATCCAATGGTCCCCACTCAGACAGATTTCCCTAGCTGAGAGATGCTGGCCTTTAGTCCTGACTCACTTGTGATAGTGGTAGGTTGTCCCATTGTACACTAGTTTGGATGGATGATGTGCTGTAATTTGGTACAACTATGCTGCTCTCCATTTGGCCCATCCTACACTGGGACGTACCAGTGCCATCCCTTCTGTTCAGGATTGCTGCAGCCCAATTCTGCTGTGTCACTGCCACATGTCGGGTAAAGGGCCTGTTACAGTAGGAATGCAAGAGATGATTCCATGCTCACATCACTACATGGTGTATGGGCAGCTGCAAGTATAGTGGGAGTGAGCACACTGAGATCTGAAGCTGTGCCATAGGTCCTTCCCCTGTAAGGGGAGGAGCACACAAGCAACAGTAGCCTGAGTCAGGCTCTGGCTTAGAGCCCAAGGTGTAGTTTGTTGTGCAGTTCCTATGGAGATGGGGGAGTACTGACCCTCATCCAACGCAGCAGCAATTCCAGCTTTCATTGCAGATTCCAGCGGCTTGTTCAGAAGGAAAAGCAAGACGTATCCTCTTTAGAGGTAAACCATTCAATAGACTATGAACTCCCTGGTCTATGGGAAAAGGGGTTGCTTTGTATTTTAGTTTTACTGTATTAATGTTAATAGAAAGGGTAGGGAATAATGTCCTGCAGGCCTTAATCATACAAGCTGCAGAGCAACAGGTGTAAAGATTTCAAAACTAAACCAAAAATGAATATTCTAGGTTTTTCATAATTCCCAGGTACTTTGTGCATGACTGATTTGTAGCAGAGGGTAGAGATCAGAACTTTAAGAGGGCAAGAAGGTTACACTCCTCTGCCAGAGAAATTCTGAGGTATTTTTTAAAATGAAAACTGGCTCAGAGATGAAAATGCAAATGTAACGTGCAGGCAAGCAGCATGGGGAGACAAGAGATTTCAGCATACCTTTTATAGCACAATTTAAAATACGGACAAAGTGCCATCTCATCAGTGGCTATTCAGTAAAGACCAGATATGGATTCCATAAAGGGAGAGGGGAAGGGGAACTTAGACCTAGCATTGGATACAGCAGTACTAGGTCAATAAACCAGAGGAAATCTGGTATCCTCACCATAATAGGTCCCCCTGTTATCAGAGAGGGACCAAGGACTGAATGGGTATGGAGAATAAACTACTCACACACAGAAATGGCAGCTTTCTAGCTTATAGTTGAGATACAGTGGTGGGCAGATGTACGGGAAGTATGCACTACCATAACCCAACCTGTACCTAGTAAATATTAGGTAAATATTTATTTTGAAAATAAAATTCATTGGTCTCCAGGATTAGAGTTCTTCCAGTTTTCATGAGTCCAACATTAATTTTAAAGGTATTAAAAGGGAATGGTGACAAGTAGACTAATTACTCAATTTATAATTTGGCAAGAACAATAGGGCAGCTACCCCTCTCTACACAACTTCCCCCCCCCAGGAATTTGTAATGACTAGAAGAAGGCACCCACACAAGAATAGGAGCCATAAGAGTCACACCAGATCATTGGTTCATATGACAGAGGGCAGATTCCCACCTATTGAGGCAACAGAACTTTCTTCGGTAGCTTGGGTTTCTTGGGAAGTCTCCAATCTAGGTTCTTACTGACCAGTCCCAATATCAGTTATGTGATCTGATGAAATCAAGCATTGGCCTGCTTATGTACACACTGATGCCCTTTACCCAGCTGCCTCATCTAAACAAACAGGTAAGATTTCAAGATATAAGATTGACAGGAAAGTATTTTTAAGACACAAACAACATATAAAATGGGCCTGGATTCAGGCTTCTGGATCTAAATACCCCACTGAGCATAGTGGGAGTTGGGAGTGGGCTTCAGATCTGAATCCAAGTTTGAATTCTACAGTTTGCACCCATCTCTTCTAAGAATTAATTAGATCACATATCTCTTTAATTCACTGAATTTCTAGGGGGCTCTAACAAAGCTGGTGTAACCAAGTATCACTAATGCGATGATGACCACAGCTTATGTAACACCAAGTCCCCACACTGTTAAACAATGGCAACTAGAGAGTTTAGGACTCCTTGCAGAAAACACAGTGAAGTCCATCAGAATGTCTTCCAGTAAAATCCAGACCACAGGGAGCTTGAACACAAGGTTCAGCACTTGGACACCTATTGCAAATAAATCGTTCAACAAGCAGGTAAGTTACAGTCTGGTAGAAGTCATTTTTATAGGCTCAACTATCATGAAATGCATTGGTGCACCTTGCCACATATCTTGAAACACCTCCCAACCCCCAGTTGCACATGCAGTGACAGGAAACATCTTACAATATACGCACTGATGCATGTTCATGTAAATTAGATCAGAAACCAACCTCACATTTTAACAACATTACATCAACATCTCATCTTTTAACTGTTGCACCTTTATTTTCTTTGGTCATTTAACAGAAATGGACAGGGACAGTCTGTTATATCTCTGTACGGTTACTGGCACAGTGGGGCTGTGGCTTCTAGGAGCTATTACAATACAAATAAATACTAAAAATAATGAAATGCTTCCTCAAGGCAATGTATTTACTGCCATGATGTCTGACAGCAATTATGCCTGTGAGGACCAAGGACTATTCATAGCAATAAGCACTATGGCAATTAGCAAGCACGATTGGCTCTATAACAGTAGTCAAGTAGAATGGCATTACATGTCTTTAATTTTTTTTAAATTACAGATTTATGTATTGATTCAATGTTTTATAAACCAATTTTCTTTTTCCCTTAATCAAATCAGGTACTGCTCTTAACTAAATGGGACTACATTCCCCAAAAGCCTCATCCCACATGAATTGCACTAGGCTTATATACTCAGAAATTGCTCATTTTACCTAGAGAGAAAAGTATAAAAGACCTTTGCTGAGCAGCAATTGAAGTAGAGAGTGAGAGGAAGTGGACTCTATCCTCAGAGAACAGCTAAGTTTGATGTTCCTCTTGTACAGGGGTTTTGAACTAATGGAGCATGTCATTCCCACAGAACCCAGGGCCATGGAGAACAAAAATGGATGTCTGCCCTCTGTCAAAAATGTTAGTTTCAAGGACTGTTAGAGAAATACACCAGTCCTTGGCATTGCAGTGATTGTTGCTCAAAAAATGCAGTAACTCCTCGCTTAATGTTGTAGTTATGTTCCTTAAAATGCTACTTTAAGCAAAACGATGTTAAGTGAATCCTATTTCCTTATAAGAAGTAATGTAAATGGGGGGGTTAGGTTCCAGGGAATATTTTTTTGCCAGACAAAAAGACATTATATACATATACAGTATGTTTTAAATATTTTTAAACAAACAATGTAATACTGTACTTACCAATGATGATTGTGAAGCTTGGTTGAGGCTGGGGCGTAGCAGGGTCGGGGCACAGGGGCTTGCCTTTTGCTGCGCACCTGGTGCTCCTGTCAGAGAGCAGGGTCGAGGCGCGGTGGCTTGCCCCGTTCCAGCCACCTGGTGCTCCTGCTGGGGAGAGGGGTCAGGTTGGAGCGGAGCAGGCCAAACAACTTTAAAAAGGAACATTGCACAACTTTCAATGAGCATGTTCTCAGATCAGGAACCAAATAACAAAACAATGTTAACTGGGATGACTTTAAGTGAGGAGTTACTGTACCTAAAATAGGTAGACAGTTTAATCATACACCACAGGGATAAGATCAATGAGTAAGCTTCTCCATAATGATCTGTTCCTTTGGACTGCTCATTTTTGTATTACAGTCACTAGTTCCCAGAGGCTCCAACTGAGATCTGGTCTCCATTGGGTTAGGCACAGTTCAGACACTAAGTAAGAGACAGTTCCTTCCTTGAAGACCTTAAACAAAGGATAGGAAGTGAAACAGGCACAAAGAGATGAAGTGACTTGCCCAGGGTCACACAGCTGATCAGTGGCAGGAGACGTGGTAAGAATGCAAGAATATAGATCTCCTGAGTCCCAGGGCTTGTCTACATGGCAAGTTACTGCATGAAAAGCCAGGGTGTGAATCTACAGTTTACCATGCAGTAATGGCCCACGTGGTCGCTGCTGCAGCACAATTCAAGTCCTAGAGTGTGACTAGGCATACTATTACTTGAAAATGTAGCATGCTAAGCTGCACTCCAGGACTTCCACTGCACTGTAGCTGTGTTGTTACCCTAAATTTTAGATGCCAATTAAATTAGCCTACAATAGCACTTCTAATTTAATAAAAGGGTAAAAAGGTTGTGGCCAGCCTGAAAGGAGTTACCAGGGGGCTTGTCTCCAACCCGCAAAGGGCTCCCCAGGGCAAGCTAATCTTACTAACCACTGAAAGAACACAGGTACAGCCTTCTGCTCAAGGACTGACACTCACAAGCAGAAATGCTTTTAAAAATAAATAATTCTTATGTTTTCAAAAATAAGTAATTACAGTATTATTAATAGACTCAAAGAATATATAAAACACAGAAGAATTATATCTAGGAATGAAGCAGCACAACAAAATAAAAGACACGGACTACACAGGATATGTAGATCTTATAACAGTTACGATGTAATAGATTATCTATCTGTCTATACTGTACACAGACGTGGATGAGGCCCTGTATATATCAAGGCTCTAGCCTAAATACTGCAATTCAATAACATATACGTCTACCTCGACATAACACTGTCCTTGGGAGCCAAAAAAATCTTACCACGTTATAGGTGAAACTGTGTTATATTGAACTTGCTTTGATCCACTGGAGCGCACAGCCCCACCCCGCTGGAGCGCTGTTCTACCGTGTTATATTCAAATTTGTGTTATATCGGGCCGCGTTATATCGGGGTAGAGGTACTTAATACAACATAATATATATTACCTCTATAAATCATTGCAATATTTTAGTTTTAGAGAGAATTATTTAGTTAATAATAATAGTTAATAGTTAACATTTAATACCTTAATATTTAATAACTAACATTTAAGCTTTTAACATCCTGTGAGCTCCGGACAGGCGCTCACCAGATTGGTAGGGGAGATTTCACTCAGAACACAGGCATCCAGCTTTATTTACAGACAGTCCCACACACTCCTTAACAATACATGGAAAAAACAGACTTACACTCGTACCCAAATTTCCTCTGTTTCATCTTAATGGCCCTTCTGAGCGGTCTGTAATGATGTTAAGGATTGTCAAGGCCACAATTTTCCTAAGTGCTGCTGCTGCTTCAGGCTGCGGGTATAGCAACAGTTGCTGCTGGCAGGGACTGCTGATTGTGCTGCTATGAAAGCTGTTGCTGTGGTGACCTTTAGAGTTGCTGCTACTGCTTTCCCAGGTAGCTACTTTATGGAATTTTCTTTTGTTCTTCTCAGGTAGTTTCTATTCTTCCACAAAGCCTCAAACCCAGGGCATTCAGCCTGCCAGCCCTGGGCTTTATATGCTGGTTGCTCTCTCAAGTTCTGCTTATTAGCATAATTAGGCCAGCTCAACCAATCAGCTTCTAGATATTAGCATAATTGCTGTTTTTGACTAGCTCCTCCTCATTATGTCATACTTATTTTAAGCTAGCTAAGCTCCTCTCTCTGACACCATCTTCCATAGAGCTCCTCCCGCTGAGGTCTTGGGAGAAATGCTGAGTCATTCCCTATGAGATGCTGGAACTTTCTTCTGTGTCTTTCATAGAGGATTATTGCGTCCGCTATTTTGGATTTCTAACTTTAAACTATCACTATTTACAGTAGTAATAGTAATCTATTTATTTAAAGCCTTAATCTTAAAACTAACTGGTGTTTTATGCCAGTCAAAATGTCCTGATACTATCACCATCTTAATTATATCAATGGGGAAGAGGTGAAATTTTACAATTTTTAACCCCCTTTTTCATTTTCTCTCTGCTAGTCTCTATTAAAGTGCTGCAAAATTTTTCAAAGCAGCTAAAAGCAAAATCTCTTGTTTACAGTGTCTGTGCAGGACATGACTGTGGTGCAAGCTGGTATGCTGTTGATCAGGGGTAGGCAACGTATGGCATGGGTGCCGAAGGTGGCACATGAGCTGATTTTCAGTGGCACTCACACTGCCCAGGTCCTGGCCACCGGTCCGGGGGGCTCTGCATTTTAATTTAATTTTAAATTAAGCTTCTTAAACATTTTAAAAACCTTATTTACTTTACATAAAACAATAGTTCAGTTATATATTATAGACTTATAGAAAGAGACCTTCTAAAAACGTTAAAATGTATTACTGGCATGCGAAACCTTGAATTAGAGTGAATAAATGAAGACTCTGCACACCGCTTCTGAAAGGTTGCCGACACTTGCTGTAGATTCACACTGTGTCGTGCCTTGCAGTGACTTGTCATATAGAAAAGCCTCCAATTCATAGGTGATTGAACTACAGGTTCGAAGGGGTGCTGCAGCACTCCCGGCTTTAAGAGTTTTCCATCATATACAGGGTTTACAGTTTGGTTCAATGGCTGTCAGCACCCCTACTATAAAAATTGTTCCAGCACCTCTGCCCAGTTTAATTTCTATCTGCTAGGGTCACACTGCCTCCCTAAGCATCATTATATGTGCATCAGACTTGTAGAGGTCTGCACAGCATACTGAACTAGATATGAAAATACTCTGTTTCCTTTCAGCTCTTTGAGGAAAGAGTTAGTCTCATAAGCCATTGGTTTGATCTGTGGACAGACAAGCAGCGCAAACAATTCTTCCACACAATGTTGATGAGATGCAGTAAATCACAACTGAAGTAAGTTTGTTACAAGGACTAGCTCAGTGTTGTCTTTCCAAACAAGCAGGTATGTATGAATATGGATGTCACATAAGACACACAGCAAGCCAATTCTGCAATGAGATTTGCCCAGGGGATCCCTGTACCCTTGTGGAATCCCAGTGAAGGCCTTGAGGATTTAACACTAGTGCCAGTGTCTGCCTAGACGGATCTGACTGGGACCTGAAATTGTATTTTTCTTTTGTAAGAGGGTCCCGTCAGTTTGGTTTAACAAGGACACTGTCAGATTCATAAGACCTAAAAATTAAGATTGTAGCAAAATCGCGTGAGAGAGTGTATAGATGTGTGTCCAAAGCAGGCTTGAGGCTCCAGATTCTCCATCTTTTCCCCTTTTAGTATTCTCCAGCTTTTCCATTTAGTATTATATATTATTGGCTGAGCACTGTCCATGTGGTCAGTGCTCTGCAGAACATGGAGCAAACAAGGTTCCTTGCCCAAAGACCTCACAATCTAGGACCTGGATGTTGCAGTTTATAATGTGGGTGGGCAGACTGCTTTGCCTGTGTAGAGACTCACTGGAATCAGTGTGGTTCCATGTAGGCACAACAACCTGCTCCATGTTATATATTGCAGAATCAGGTCCCAAAGAGTCATCTTTGCAAGGTACTGAACACAAAAAGTTCCCACTAGCTCCTAATGGGAGCAGAGGGAGCTCTGTATCTCACAGGACAAGACCAGGTTTTAGTCAGCTCTTATAAAATAAGGGCCTAATCATGACATCCCTTATATACACTGACTTCTATTGGGCTGTGTGAGAGTAAGGGTTTGCAGAGTTGTTTCCTGGCCATTTGTGATTATTAAAAATGAAAGAGATCTTTAACTCTTTCCCTGGATGTCTTGATCCTTTCCCATCCAAACATCTGGATTGATTTATATGTTCTTCACACAGGCCCAGGATAACAGGCATATTATCTAATAGTTTCTTTACTGGCAAGAGTCATCTCAAACTCCTGACCTACTGGATTACTAATAATAGAAAATGGCTACTACAAGTACAAAGGTTCTACCCCTTCCAGTGTTCTGCAGAGCAATAAGACCAACCTCAGTGATATAAGGGCCTGGAATAAAAATAATTGGTTCTGTTGAAATGATCACACTCTTGGCATAGTTTTGTTCTGAAAGACATACAGTTCACTAGTTGCAATAATGAAATGCTTCTCTTTACATAAAAGTCTAGATTTGCTCTCAAAATGTTGCATTATGTCACTGAGATGCAATGCTATCAATAGAGAAATGGCCAACTAATTAGACAAACGCATCTTTAATCTCTTCCCAGTGGGTCCCAAAGCACTTTGCAAATGATGCCCTCATAGGAATCACTTCACTCCTGATAATATTCTTCAAATAGATCTCAGGTTTTCTGAAAGAGAAGACCAATAGAGTGACAGAATAGAATCTCAACAGGATTTTAACTACCGTGAATATCTGTCTCTTTACAGATTTACCCAAAACTGGTTTGCAGAGAGGATTCCAGTGACCAAAGTGGATTTCACCAGAGTGCTGCCACGTTTCATATCTCTGTACATCTTCTCCTTTCTCAGTCCCAGGGAGCTGTGTGCAGCTGCCCAAGTCAGCTGGCACTGGAAGTTTATAACCGAACAGGTTTGTTCATTGTAGGCCTGGTCCCACTCTCATGGCAATCAAAAAGAATTTTCTTATTGATTTTGATAGGAATAGGACCTGTAACTGGACATTTGCAGTACTTTTAAGGGGCACCACATACATGAAATGGGAAATCTGCAACAGCATATTGTAAATAGCATGATTTGCCAAAGTAATTTTGTATCTTGTTCAGCACTCAGATAAATGCTCAACCTTCTGAAGCATTTCATGTATCTGTCTAGCATACCTAATAATAATTAGAAAGATCTTTTTTTCCAGAATTTTCAACTTTCATACACTTGACAAAATAACCTTTTAAACTTTGCTCTATTTAATTCACTATAACGGATAAATTGTTGGAACCAGCTTCATCCAACCCTAGCAAGAACATCTCAGTCACTAAGAGCATATTACACATAAAGGTATTTATATTTTCTCTTGTCAGAAACTAATTCTCATTCTACATTTCATTCTGCTGCTTTGCTTCTATACTTAACCCTGTTTTGGCTTTGGTCTTTAAATGCACCCATCAAGCAGCAGAACACAATATGTAATTTAGAGCTATGTAGTTAGCTGGATGTCTTCAACTCTGTAATTTATAGAGATTGCTGTGGCCATATGGATACTGATAATGCCAGGGCTTAGCATTTTGGAATATCCACAATACCACTGTTTGTAATGATCAGTCTAAATAGATAGTGTATAGCATAGGTGCAATATTATTTATTGAAATTAAAATAAAATAAATATTCATCTTCAGAAGCTGCTCAAAGTGGTACTACTCTTTCTGTTCCTCTGTGCCAAATATTAGCCTACTCTTTCTGTTTCTCTGTGCCAAATATGACAATCAAGGGGACAAGACAATGCCTTTATTTGCAGATTTCCAGATAATGAAGAATTTTAAAATAGAACACAAACTAATGCACCTCTCTCACTTGAATTCATTGACATTATCTGATTATTCATCCTCAGGAACAGTGCCGGCCTCTGCATATAAGAAAATGTTGCAGCAAGCTCTTTGAGACAGAGGGACCATGTATTTTTATTTGTTCTGCAAAAGTACTAGGCATTTCATAAAAAAAGAAATCTCACTGTAACGTATTTATGGAGGTCCCATGTTTGATTTATACTCAGATACTACTGTGAGCAGTGGAAGTATGAAGCCCCAAGATTAAAATAGAAAGCTTTTTGTCCTCACTTTGTCTCTCTTTAACCTCTTTCTTGTCTTAAGGACTGTTTGTGGGTGCCAAAGTGTGTTAAGTTTGGATGGTTCCTGCCCTACACTCCAGCAGACAACGAATACAGTGCTTGGAAGCGACATTATATTGCCTGTGCATCCAGCTTAGATTACTTCACCCCAAGAGAAGCCACTGAAATCTATGGGACCCTCAATGAACCAAAACCTGAAAATGAGGAGCAGGAAGAGAGGCTAAGAGAAAAATGGCTACAAAAAATTATTCGGGAGAGATTAGCATTACGCAAGAGTCAGTGGTATTAAAATAAAGACCTCTTTCTTCTGAGATTAATGTTAAAATAACAAACACTGTCTTCTGAAAGTGATAAAGCACCTAAAGTATTCAAGTAGTCAAAGACCTTTTCTTTAGGAAAACGTATCTTTGTAGTTTTTTTTAAATTAATTTTTAATATCAAAAGGGTAAGGGCTGAAAATGGTCAACAACAATAGATTTTGTTTCTTCTATATGGTTGTTTAGTCACATTTGATATGCCTGTAGGAAAGGGGATAAAAATGTTCAGGCTTAATAGTGTCCAGTGGGGTTTCCAGTACATCTCAGCTGTGGAAATAATAGAAACCTCAAACTGTCAGTGTGTGGTTGAGGACTTAATTTCTTTCCAGTCTGGCACATATTGCTTTCCAATTTAGGAAAATGAAGGTTTGAAAGGAAAAGACCCAGTACCAGGGTGTCCTGTAGAAATTTTATGTCTAGCTACAAATATAGTCAATGCATTAAAGGAATCCTTAGTCAAGTTTAGGTCAAAATGTAGGTTTTGTATAAAATAATTTAAACAAAACTTAAGACTAACAGAAATATTTCCATGGAATTCTATGATATATCAGACTTTTATTACACAGTGCTCAGCATATTGAGATTTTTGTCTACAAGTATTATAATCAGTGTATTTTATAGTAATCATAGAATCACTGAAGATTAGGGTTGGAAGAGACCTCAGGAGGTCATCTAGTCCAATCTCCTGCTCAAAGTAGGACCAACACCAACTAAATCATCCCAGCCAGGGTTTTGTCAAGGTAGGCCTTAAAAAAGCTCTAAGGATGGAGATTCCATGATCTCCCTAGGTAACCCATTCCAGTGCTTCACCACCCTCCTAGTGAAAAAGTTTTTCCTAATATCCAACCTATATCTTCCCCACTGCAACTTGAGACCATTACTCCTTGTTCTTTCATCTGCCACCACTGAGACCAGTCTAGCTCCATCCTCTTTGGAACCCCCCTTCAGGTAGTTGAAGGCTGCTATCAAATCTCCCCTCTCTCTTCTCTTCTGCAGACTGAATAATCCCAGTTCCCTCAGCCTCTCCTCATAAGTCATGAGCCCCAGCCCCCTAATCATTTTCATTGCCCTCCGCTGGACTCTCCAATTTGTCCACATCCCTTCTGTAGTGGGGACCAAAACTGTACTCAATACTCCAGTTGTGGCCTCACCAGTGCTGAATAGAGGGGAATAATCACTTCCCTTGATCTGCTGGCAATGCTCCTACTAAATACAGCCCAGTATGCCGTTGGCCTTCTGGGCTAACAAGGGCAGACTGTTGACTCATATCTAACTTCTCATCCACTGTAATCCCCAGGTCCTTTTCTGCAGTACTGCTTCTTAGCCAGTTGGTCCACAGCCTGTAGCAGTGCATGGGATTCTTCCCTCCTAAGTGCAGGATGCTGCACTTGTCCTTGTTGAACTTCACCACATTTCTTTTGGCCCAATCCTGCAGTTTTTCTAGATCACTCTAGAACCTATCCCTCCCCTCCAGTGTATCTACCTCTCCCCCCAGCTTAGTGTCACCTGCGAACTTGCTGAGGGTGCAATTCATCCCATCATCCAGATAATTAATAAAGATGTTGAACAAAACTGGCCACAGGACTGACCCCTGGGGCACTCCACTTGATACTGGCTGCCAACTAGACATCAAGCTGTTGATCATTACCCATTGAGCCTGACAATCTAGCCAGCTTTCTATCCACCTAATAATCCATTCATCCAAACCACACTTCTTTAACTTGCTGGCAAGAATACTATGGGAGACCGTATCAAAAACTTTGCTAAAATCAAGATGTATCATATCTACTGCTTTCCCTGTATCCACAGAGCCAGTTAGCTCATCATAGAAGGCAATCAGGTTGGTCATGCATGACTTGCCCTTGGTGAATCTATGTTGACTGTTTGGGATCACCTTCTTCTCCTTCAAGTGCTTCAAAATGGATATTAGACATAAATTGTGAATTTTCATTCAGCCAACATGGTTCTCCCCTCTTCATTAATATTTGTTTGAAAGGATGTCACTATTCATATAGTTTTCATGGAGACCACATCTTCAGTGCTGTCAAGTCCCCAAGTTTTCTTTCAAGTCTCATATTTGAGATTTTTTCTAAACCGCAGCACCCAGAGTCATGTGATTATGTGAGAATCTCAGTTTTCCTTTTTTAAACAGTAGGCTTCTACTCTTTCTGATTAGAGAGAAAAAACTTGAAAATTTGAATCCCAAGTCCTCCAAAATTAGAAGACAAATGAAAATAGTCTCCATTTTTTTTTTAGTCTCATGACTGTTAAGACATGCATCTGATTTTTTTAAACTGAACTAATTATTTTTTGAACTAGTCAGGTTGTCAACACTACTTCCATTTCAGGTATTACTACAAGACAACTTCATTTTAGTAGAATGACCAATTCCTAGCCAAAAATGAGGAGGACTTTTCAGGCAGGGTGCTCAGTTTAGATAAAATCTAAAGAACGTCATGTAAAACTAACATGCTAATTTTCATATGGATTATTGCTCTAGTCACAGCATTGTTACTCCTGTTAGTGTGTACTTCCTCATCAGTGGAAACACATGGGGTTAAACAGCAGGGTCTGGTGATGCTTGTTTTTCAGAGGAGTTATTCAAAGCTCGACTGCCTTGGATGAGTGGGACTTGGAGCTCGAGATTCTTAAAATCACGATTACAGCCAAGTCAGGTGCAGACGATCCAGGACGGGGCTAGACTACAGGCAATTTTGCGACTAATTAAGGTAATTTCCCCCCCAAATGTACTTGCTTTTTATCCTTTGAAAATTGCTCTTTTTTGTGCAAGCATTAAGTGCTGAATCCTGAGATTGGTTGGCAGTGCTAACACAGAGCCTTTTTAAATCAGAACTACTTGAAATACATTCCACTTAATTTAAAGCAATTAAAACTCTTAATTGATTTGTGCTTCATGTAATCCCACTGAAGTCAGCACAGAGTATGATTCATGATTTATTGCAGACCTGATTCTGCCACCCTTAGTCATGCTGAGAAGTGCCCTGCTCACTGCGTACTCCCTTTTGACCTCCAACGAGAACTTTGTGACGTAAGATACTATGTACCACGAGTAAGGCTGGGATACCAAGACCCTAAGTAATATGTGGACAATGTTTTGTCTGAAATATATATGATAAAGCATAGAGATCCTGTTATACTTGTGTAATTGTTAGTTCAGAATGGTGCACAGTGCCACTACGTGGCAGTCTTTGTTATAGTAAATACTGGCAAGTGTAAGTGGCTGATCAACTAGTAGGCTGATGTGAGGGAGCCACTCCTGCAAAGACTTAAGCTCATGAGCAACTGAGGATATGACTACACTACAAAAAAACCAAACCCCCAAACCCATGGTACAAGTGTTAGAGTATGAGTCACCTGACTCGGGCTCACAGGACTCATGCTGCGAGGCTAAAAATAGCAGTGTAGAAGTCCCTGCTAAGGCTGGATCCCAGCCTCTGAGACCCTTCCCTTCCCTGGGACTCAAAGCCTAGGCTCCAGCCTTAGCAGGAACTTCTACACTGCTATTTTAAGCCCTGTAGTGTAAGCCCTGTGAGCTCAAGTCAGATGACCCAGGCTCCAAGACTTGCTACCGTGGGATTTTTTTTTGCAGTGTAGAGGTTTGACTACTCTGATAGGTAAAGTTACTCATACCTTTAGGTCTTTGGAGGATTAGTCTTTGTGTCTACTTTGTGTCTCTTATCTCATAAATAAGACTGATTGGGTGTCAATAAAAAGTCTCAAAAGTCATGGCACAGAATATTTTGCTTCCTCATTAGCTTATTTTCTACTGGAAAAAGCATTTATAGCCATCACTTATTTTAAAATACATTAAGATTTCAAAACACACATAAAAAAACACAAAAAAGAGCTGTTAAAATTGAAAGAAGAGACTTGTAAAACAACTATTTAAAAAAAATTAGAATCCCCTAAAAGTCGTGATCTTTGCCATGGAAAGCAGAAGTGACAAACATACAGACTTATTCTTAATACAGTTAATTTCATACTTGACTAAACTGTACTCTGTGATTACAGCTAGATTCAGCCTGTAACCCAACTTGTAAAGCAGTTGAGTACAATTAACATTGCTTTGTGACTTGAAATATACATGCTGAGGTTCAAAGCAAGGCACTGGCAGCACAGAAAGTAAAAGTGTTTAGATGAAGCTGGTATGGGAGCCCAAGAAATATGCTACTGGACAATCTTCTTTCACCCTCCACTATAAATACTGATGAACCCCCGCATCCTTGTGAAGTTCTGTATAGGATCAGTGCCTTAGTTTGCATCCATATTACACAATTTACAAGATTGTGTCTGAGCCACTATTACAGTTGTATTCTCAAGTATTGTTCTGAGAAACTCAGTTAAATACATCTTACTTTATGTCTGTAACTGGTAAAATAAGTTTAAGTTTTTTTACCGGTAGACGCAAGACAGCATTTCTTAACTGCTGCATTATGTAATTACTGAACCGTATGTTATTACACTGCATCATACATATTTCTCTCAGCATTTTTGTTTAAATGCTTTCAGGAAAAGAGTGCTCTTTCGAATCATACTCTTTCAATGCTGCTTTCTGAAGAAATGAAATCTGTATCAAACTTTAATCTAGCAGCAGAAAAACAGCTTGTTTTGGCCTCCTTAAAAACTTTGTCCAAAAGGTAAGCAGGACTCAAGATTTTCAAAATGCTGGTGATAATTCCAAAACTACATAGAAAATGGTACCCAAAACACAGTGAGTAATAAAGGTGACAGAATACACTGTAAGAAACAGCACACAAAACTGCAGATCTTTGTAGTCACGTCAGGTGGCTTTTAGCATACTAACACCTTGATGGAGCTCAACTTTGTCAATTAGTTCTAAATAATTACCACATAGGTTCCCTCTCTCAAAGCTGTGCCGCTCTTCCTCAGTGTTGGAAGGAGCAAGTCCACAAACTGGCATGCAGACAATATGTCTGGCCCATGCAAAGTCCTCCATTTAACTGATACCACTTGAGTGTAATCCTGGGGAGGGAACTGAAACTTGAGGTTGGGTAGAAACTTGGTGTTCTGCATGAGGGTGTTGCCAGAAATACTAGTTTCCCACTCTAGATTCTTGGGCCCAGATTGGCCTAAGGCAACCATTCTTGGAGATTTGGGGGCCCAGATCAGCTGATCTGGTCTTAAACCATCACCCTGAAGTTCAAAGATATGGAGAACTAGAAACTGGAGAGGCTCTCCCATAATGCAGCATACCACCCTCAACTTGTTGCTGGTCCAGCCATAAAATGGGAACTTTGTAGAGCCATTTCATGCTAAGCCTGGATAGGGGGCTAATGACAAAACTAAGTCTAGAGTTGTATTTTGCATTGGCTAAACCTACTTAGGGAGAAGATCCTGAAAATTCGTTTTTTTTTTTTTTGGTGGGCTTACAGAGAAAAAATCAATTTGTTCATTACATGTATTGAGATTGTAAATTTAAAATCTTTTCACCACAGAGCAAACGAGGGCAGTGAGGAATATTTTTCCTATCACCTGCACTGCTAAGACATAGCATAAAAATAAACACAAAAAAGAGTGCAAATGGCTGATCTGTAGGTATTTGGAACTCGGATCTCAATAGGCAGTAGGTGATTAAGGTTCATTTTCTTACAGAAGTGGTGGCCTTCAGGAGGCACAGAATAGAATACAAAATGCTGTAAATGTATTTACAAAACACAATACTGCATGTCTATTCAGTGTAACTGAAGTTTAGACAGGTATTTTCATACCCTAATGTCTTATTTCTGCATTAAAGTAAAAAAGAGAGAATCTTTAAAGGATATACTGCTTGAGTTTTTGCTTTTCCTTCTGTAGAAAAAACGTGACTGGGAGCAGATCTGATCCTGTGTTACCTTACAAACACTGTCAGCGTGTCTACCAAAAACACAGCAGTTTGCCATATCCACTTGAGCCATACCTGGTTTTGATATCATCCAGGATTCCTGCATATGAGGTAGGAATGTCTTCTAAGTTCTCTCTTTTTTGAATAGTTTGGGTTCTGTGTTCCCAAACTACATCCAGGGATGTACCTGAGACAGCAATCTGTTCATCCTTCCCCTGCAAAGAAAGCATCCTTCCTGGAGTCTACTATAGCCTCAGTCCTGCAAATACGTACACATGTGCTTAATTTTGCTTACAAGTCATTCCATTAAGTGTTTACAGGATTAGGGTCTCAGCAAAAGCGCACTGTAAAGTGAAGAAAAACAAAGGAAAGCATAAGATTAAAATGTCGGTAAAGCAATATTATGGGCCTAAATCAGTGATTCTCAATAGCAGGGACGTGGAGGAACGTTCAGGGTGTGTGCAGCGCTGGGGCCGGAGCTAGCCCCCACAGGGGGTGGGGAAAAAACACCACACTTCCAGCCCCACTCCACCCCCAGACCAGCTCTGCCTCCAACCCATTCAGCCCCCAGTCCTGCTCTGCCTGCAGCCCAGCTCTGCCTCTAGCCCCAACTCCTCATCCATCTCCATTCTGCTGCTAGTTCTGCCCTCAGCCCAAGCTCTGTGCGGAAGAAGCCTTGACTGTCCAGTAATGCTGGGAGGGGCATGGACAGATTCCATTACCGGTAAGGGGCCAAGTGGGGGTGGAGTCACTGGAAAAGTTTGAGCATCATGGACCTAGATGAATCTCTAATGCAGAAATTTGGAGTTTAATATGAAACTGTAAAAAAAAAATGCTGTCTCTGTGCATGTGGGGGGAACTGCACATTTTTTAATATGCTGACACTATGTGATTTGAAGTAAAAAACCCAAATCATATGGTTTAAGTACTAGTTTGTGTAAGACGTTCAGTGTTATAGCTAATCAAAGAAAAGTCCAGGATGTTTACTTCAAAAACTGCCCATCCTGTATATTTATTTAAAAAGTTGAATACAATCTGAGTTTCAGCAAAGCATCAGTGGGAAATAATAAGTAGGAAGCTAAGCGGACCACCCAAGCAGCGTTTTGTTGTTTCATGATAAAGGTTATGGCCCTGATCCTAAAAATCAGTGTGTGTGGATGCACAGCTGCATCTGTACAGAACACAATTAACTTCACTGGAGGTTCACGAGGAGTGCCAGACTGCTCAGGCACAACGAATTGCAAGGATGGCCTAGCTGATATTTTCCTTTCATAAAGGTTGTTGGAGGGATCATCTCATATCAGTGGCATTATGGGGCCATAGGACAAAGCTGAGTAAAGAATTTCCATGTGTAATTAATTACTAATGCATAAAATAATAATGTGATGCATTCTACAAATGAATATTGAATTAAGAATTATATGTTTTTCATGGAATTATATTTTGAGAAAAGCAGGATTTATTTATTGAAGATGTTAACTGATTTATTTCTGTAGATGGTGCTGGACAGCATCAAACCTGGGGTGATTTCTGTGTTGTATGAACATTGTGGAATGACATTGGAAAGCCTCCTTTTTTACATAGAAAAGGCTCTGGATGGCCGAAAAGCAAAGAGTATAGGGATTTTTAGCGATGGAAACTCCAGAGAGATCAATTTACTTCAAGGTAGGGGCAGAGAAAAGCAGAGAAACTAACTGGGGAACATGTCAATGCCATATCATGTTTAGATATTCCAAAAGGGGAAACAGCATGAAAATACAAAAAGTTAATCAAGCTAGCAAATTTGTCATTGATCCAACTGTAATTGGTTTCTGACAAGTAGACTTCTGTACCTTCCATTGTAATCACTAGGACTCACCACAGAAGTAGAGGCTGCCTGGATGTAAAAGCTTGTAGGATCAAGGACTTGATAATTAGTTAAAAGCCAGAGAAAATATGACAAAAAGAGATGGTACAGCCATCTCTGATGTCATAAAAAAGGAGATTGGACACGTGATGCTAGTCCAAAGCAGCTAAAGGTCTGACCATGAGGTTAAATAAGGGATAAAAGGAAGATGAGAAAGAGAAACAAGTCAACACAGGTGCAAAGAAAAAAGTAATAGGCAGAAGAGAAAAAATAAATGTAAAGAAGGAGGAACAGAGAGAGAGAAGTTACTAAAGGAATGGAGGACAAGAAATCACTCAAGTTTGAAAATTAGCACATTGCCCTTAAAAAAGAGATTTGAGGAAAGACTGTGTTAAGTCCTGGGAAGGGAAGTAATGGTATGAGTACAGGATGGAAGAATTTTGAGCAGAATGAAAACCCTCATGGAAATTTTATTTCTTTCATTGACTTTTATTTAAATGTTTTTCAGGCTGCAGAATCAGCATTGAGAACATTTTAAGTCCTGAAGTGAGAGAATTTTGGGAGAAGCTAGGTTGTGTAATGTCTCCAGAGGAAGGTGGTTATGTGGACATCTTTGTTCCTCTGGCAGCATCAGGTCAGTTTTGTTTGAACTTCTGTCATGATGGAGACCATTGTGTCCCTGTTAACTACTGAGTAGGGCTTGTTGAAATTGAGGTTGGAAGAAAAGTGGATTCTTTCTGTGGAGAATTTTGACTTTTTGTTGAAAAAATCTGAACACGGGAATAGTTTTGTGGGAGTTGTAGTTTGGGTGCCTCTTGTCCCCATTCTCCTCTGTGGGCCAAGCCTGAGCTAGACAACATGTCTCATGAGCCACCACAGGTATGGGGCTTCTATTATGCACAGAGGGATGACCATGATGCATCACGAGACATATAGTCCAACCAAGAAGCCTGGCTTACAGAGAAGGGGGGAATTGGGCATCCAAAGTTTGCATTAGACATAATGGTGGCTGAGGAGAGACAGTTTAACATCAAACCAAGCTAAAACATTACTTTTCAACGTGGTTCCACAAATCACATTGTTCAGAATAGAAATTTTTGACCTTTGACAGTTTTTGCTCTTTGCAGAAAAGTCAAAATTTTCCATGGGAGTGGGCGGAGAAGAAACACTTTCAACCAGCTCTATTTGGAGCAGGGGAAGGAAGTCTTTTTGTTCTGTGTTTGTACAGTACCTAGCACAATGGGGTCCTGCTCCATGACTAGAACTCATAGGTGCTATGATAATACAAATGATGAGTGTACAGAGTCCATTAGAAAGCAGAATAGTTTCACACAGCTGCCATGCTGATATATTTTATTTATATCTATTATATCAAAGAGGCAGATATATTCTATTTATATCATTCTCTTCAGTTACCTCAGTCTGTTTGGGAGATATTAAAAGGTTGATCTTGCAGGGTGCTGAGCAAGTCCAAAGACTTCTGTGCACCCACATCTGCCATTTGCTCAGCTTTGCAGGGTCACCTCCTTAGCTGGCATTGAGCAGGTCATTACAAGAACTAAAGAATAGTATCCACTCCTATTTTGTTATTTTTCTTGTCTTGAAGGAATAAGATGCACCTCAAAACTCGTGCATCTTTAATTCATTCTATTCTTCTTAGGGACCCCACAAACTCACAATATGCATCTCTTCATTGACATTAGAATGAAACTGGAGTTATTTTCTTCAATAGGGATCTCATGTCAAAACCAACAACTTTAGTTTTTTGTCCATGTTAGTGGATGTGATTGTTCCTTCACAGGGTCATTTTGTTAAGATACACAGGACATCTTTCATGCTGTTGGTAAATATAGCAAAGTTTTCAGAATAATATGATAAAAACCATAAAAGTACTGTTGATTCACAAAGACATGACATTTTCATCTAGCCTTGAAAAAAAGTTTAGATTCCTTTTGGTTTCAGATGAATGATAGTAGTATGGAGAAAAAGAATTTGTTAGTGGACTGTAGTGGCTGTGATATTTTACTGATGTAAATAATACAGAATGTTCTGAACTAGAAAAAAGAATGCATCTTTTCAGAGGCAGGGATGGAAGTCCTTTCCCAGCTGACTCAGCTAACTGGTATGCTCTTCAGAACCCCCACAGGAATTGCAACTGGATCTTATCAGCACAGTAAGTACAAAAAGTTATTACACACATTTATAAAGGGAGCTATGTTGCACATCTGGTATTTGGCCACATTTTACATGGCTTGGAGAAGCTGAGTCAGCATTTCCCAAGTAAGAGAAAAATGGTTTATTTACAACTTAAAAATAGAGAGACTTATTTTGCCCATAAGCAATGTAAGAATTATTTGATAAAAGTAAGAGAAAATTATTCTAAACCTGCTTTTGGAAAATGATGGGTAGAAGTAGGTGTATAGAGGAAGGATGTTGGTATTTGATCAGTTTTAGAAGGCTAGCATGGTTTACTAAAGACCCAGTGTGATACTATAAAATCAAATCACAGATTTACATGATAGTAGTCTTCAAATACTTGAAAGGCTGCCATAAAAAAAGATGGAGAAAAGGTGTTCTCTTGCCACTGAGGTTCAAGACGCAATGGGTTCAAACTATAGAATAGAGGATTTAGATTAAATCTCAGGAAAAACTTCCTAACTGTAAGACCAATAGGACAATGAAACAGACTGCCTAGAGAGGTTGTGGAACCTCCTTCAGCCTCTCTTTGAAAACCTCCAGTGGATAGCCATCTGTATTGAATGGTTTAGACGCAACAAATCTTGGATCTTGGCAGGGGGTTAGATGACCCTTATGGTTCCTTCTAACCCTAGAATTCTATAGGTTTATAACTTTGGCTACATTATTCTGCCATATTTTAAAAATTCCATTTCAGGAGCAGCTAAGTATTGTTTGATGTAACCTAACTGTCAGGTTAGCACAATGAAGGCCACAATGAAAGCACAACATCAAAGGGTAGGTGTCTTAAAGTATATATTGTGCAGAGAGAATGGATGGGGAGAGGGGATAGTCTGGTACAGCCACATCTATATTCAGATGCTTCAAGGTCCCTGTTTTGTGTGGACCATGTAATACATGTAAAAATGTAATTAGCAGAAGTTTCAGGTCCTGAATAAACCTGAATTTACTAAATCTATGCTGCTTTCAAAAGGGTGTGTTTGACATTCTGTCACAGATTAATAAAAGTCTATGCTTGGTGTGATCTTCTGATTCACCATCAGAAACTCCACCACCACCACCGTGTAGTTGCGGAAATCATGATACCAGAAACTCAGTCAGTCTCCTGTTGAAAGGGCATCGAACCTACTTTAGTGTCAATTACATTTTATTGCCATACTAATAAAAATCAGAATTCTCCAGAACTGTAATGTACAGCAGAGTAAACCAGGAAACAAAATTAATTTGTCATTATACTGTGACCACTTTTGACCAGAGCGGTTAGCCAACATTTGGGAACTTGCATATTGTTTCTGATAGGACGACAAATTGTTGATGGAGTCAGATATTTCTTTGATCCAGTCCTGTTTGTTTACTAAGACTGCACAAAGTTCTGTTTCCTTGAACATAGTAGGAATCAAACAGGAGATAGAGTTGGAACCGTGACCAAAGAAACTCTGCTCAAAAGCTCACACTTTCAGACTTTTCTCAGTCTAATGCTATCCAGTCTTCTTAACTCCCTCTGTGTGTTTCTGCTGCAGACATACAGCTCTACCAAATCAATACTCCAGCTTCTGCATTGCTATATCAGTCTCCAAGGAAACACCTGAGGCTACATGGTTCAACTTCTACTCAAACCTTGCTGGGTGCCTGCATTTTGGGTTGTGGGTTCTATTGTTTCAGCTAAATTTCCATAAAGGAGCTTGATTATTCTTACACTTATACTGAATGAAGGGCAATGGTTACATCTACCAGTTTCAGTCAGGTTTTGGCTAACACCCAGCATAAAAATATCAGTTCTTAGTGAATGGCTGGGAAAACAGAAGGATGGACCTCCCACCTCCACCTACTTCACTGAAGTAAAACTACAGACCTGGCTCAGAATGACAGAGCTCCTGGAGGACGCACTGAAATCTGTCCGGAAGCAGATGCGACCATATTTAAGTGAGCTGCAGAAGAACATTAGTGACAGGATTATTGGTAAGATTTGTCATTTTTCCTTTTCTAAGCACTTATAAAAGCAGGACCAATCCCCAGACAGATTTTTGCCCCAGATCCCTAAATAGCTCCCTCAACTTGCAACCCTGGCTTCTGCACTTGCATTAAGATGCTCAGACCAGGAACCATTGCATGTAATTTGCTTAGTTTAGGCCCCTTCTGTATCAATGCATGTGTACTATGAACCAAGACTATGCCCAAGAAAAGTCTTGTCAGAATGAATGCTCAAAAACCAGAGCATTGTGGGGATCTGTAGATGTTATATTGGAAGAACTCCAGTTACTGATAGGGCAACCTAGTTTTCTCCTAAAGATACGTCTTTTAGCACACACTACTTTCAGAAACTATCAAGCAGTAAACTGTCTCCATGAAGAGGGTAAGGTTACGTTAAATGGGTCTAGAAAACCTCTCTCAAAGTTGTTTTCTGACACAGCCACTCTCTGTGTTTAGACAATATCCTTTAAAGCTTCCATACAGGCCCGCCAATGGGGGGAGGGTGGGAATGGGAAAAGGGGGCAATTGCTGCTCTCGGTTGCAGTGGCAGCCAGGAGCCCCAGGCCCTTTTAAATTGGCCAGGGGGGCCGCAGGACTCCTAGGCACATGCGGGGTGGTTCCAGCAGCAGCAAAAGCAGCCAGGTAGGCATGTGGAAGCTCTGGCCATGCCGGAAGAATGTGCCCAGCAGCTTGTTGGGCACCAGCAGTGCAGGTGCAGCACTGCCTAAATGTCAGGTGGATCGCAGGCCCAGCTTGTGCATGTATGCACCTGCCGCTGCACACAGTCCAGCGTAGGGTTCAGCTCCAGCCTGCCCTGCATGATGTGTCACAGCAACCCATTGACTGTTCTGCCCTGGGGTCCCGAATTGCTGTCAGCAGGCCTGCTGCCATAGGTCTGAGATTTCCCTATACTGGGATAATGCCAAGGAAATGACTCTGATCTCAGGCTGAGTTTGCAGGGCTATCAGTAAAAAATATATTTTTAAATCCAGAAAGTGAGCACGGTTGCTATCATGTGACAGACAAAATTGTGGGACCTGGCAATGCCATGTCTAGAGTGCTTTTTCAGAGCAGACACACACTTTGACCTTGCCTACACCGGATTTGTCTTTGCAGTGTTTAAGGCATTGGTGCTGCTACATCATTGTAGGTAGACTAGTGGCTAAAAGCCCCAGCGTAGACAAGTTCCTTTTTGTTTGAATGCCCAACAAAATGTCAGCCTGCATGTGCGGTTGCCTATTTCCCTGACTAGAATATAGTGACTATTGTTAACGGTTATCAGGCAAGCTTACAGTATCTGTTTGAAGGATTAAGTTACAATTAATGATCTTGCACTTTCAGGTCAGTTTATGTTTGATGCCATGAGCAGAGCTAAAGTACATACTAATCAAGAAACAGCCCATTTCACTGATGGATTAGCTGAACTGTCAAAAAGAAGCTATGTAAGTAAAATTGCTAGGTTTTTAATAGTCAAATGAAGTGTTATTTAAGGTTATTTGTCAATCTCTTTCCATTTCAATGACTGTTGTACTAGGCTTGATGAATATTTGAGGCTTTTTTTAGTTCAGATACCTGTTGACATGCTGGATCAGCCCACAAATACATAGGTAGGTGACGATCCATAGCTCTGAACAAGGTAGTTGCATGGACACTGCACTGGTTTGGGGTCCAAATTAGCAACGGGTCCTTTAAGAGTGGAAGCTGAATGGGAGAACTACTGGCACAGATTGCACAGTGCTTCAGACTTTCCTGGTCAATCAGCCACTCCAATTAAGTATTAGGATCAAAATACTGGAAGGAGTGACACTGGAGCCCATATCTTCCAATACTAAAAGAAGCCATCCTGCACTGAAGAGCGAACACAGCATGGAGAAGAGGAGAGGGATTCCTATTGAGGACAATTCTGAGCATTGTTCTGGGTTAACAGAGGTCATGATGGTGTGATGGATTCCCCGGAGTGCAACCTGGAACTGGGGTATCACTGAGCCCTCTGGCTTACCAGGATCCCTTGCACAAACTGCAAACGTCTCCAGGTACTGCACTTACACAGTCATCCACAGGTAGGGATGCACCCAGCTGAGTTACAGTCAATTCCCCCAGCTCCCTAGGCAAGGACCCCGGGACGTACCATTCTGTCCTGGTCAGAAGCCTGACCAGTGTAAGTTTATTACCCAGCCTACCCTTCCCTCAACGTGGAGAGGGCATGCACCACCTTTTGTACACTCACAGATTTCCCAGGCACGTCAACACACTGTTTAAGGTACAATATAAAACAGATTTATTAACTATAAAAAGATTTTAAGTGATTATAAGTAGTAAGTGTATAGATCAAAGTTGGCAAAGAGTTCTGTGGCACCTCATAGACTAACAAACGTATTGGAGCACGAGCTTTCGTGGGTGAATACCCACTTCATCAGATCAAAATTGGTTACCTATGAAATAAAAGTAAAATTGCAATCTGTGTTTTATAAACTAGGCAGGATTTGAATCAAGCAGTGTCTCATCCTGATAGTATAGTTCCTTCAAACACAAGCTGGGATTCTCCTTTTCAGTCTGGGACCATCTCCCCAGTTCAATCTTTGTTCTCCAGATGTGTTTCCAGGTGTCAAGTTGTGGGGGGAGAGAGACTAAGTGATGTCACTTCCTCTCTTTTATGGTTTGCTATGAGTCAAGCAGTCTCCATTGTATACAGTCCCTAGGACAGTTGTTGTGAGTGTGGATTCCTTTAACGGGCCATCAGCAGCATCTGGCTGCTCCACTGTTGTACCTGAAAGTTTCAGGTTGTCGGTGTTCCCAACCACACAACATATTTCAGTAACACACATAGCAAAACTTCATCACTTCACATACAATGACAGCACATACAATCCAACAGAATATTAATGTTCACCAGATCAAGATTTTTAAAGGGATACCTCACAAGGCACACTTTGTACAAAACCTATCAATCACATCACCAGAGTAAATCTGGGTGTGCCAGAGTACTGCTTTGCAGCACAGCATGCCATGGATAGAAAAAACGTTGGAATGTATTAAATAATGTTTCCTGCATTCCTGTAAACAGGAGCAGAGGTACAGGGTGTTGAAAAGTTCTGTTGGGTTTAAATACTATTTTTCATTCCAAACTGAATAGGGTAATATTAAAACCTTTCCCCAAGAGTCAGAAATGCATCTGATTATCCCTCCCACAAGCAGCATATTCCAGGAGGGAGTTGATTGTCACGTTAGAGTGAATATTGGCAGTACTGCAGGACATAAAGGAAATAAGATTTAAACTAAATACTCTTAATGATCCTTTTCAGTTGGCTTTTGAAGGTCTCCAACACATGACCTGTCTGTATAAAATTTCTTCAGGTTTAAGAACATTTAAGGGGAGAGAAAAAGAATGGAATAGCAAAAAATAGAAACTGCAGCTTCTTGCTCTGCTGTTGATTTTCATTCACAACCTCACTGCTGGAAAAAACAAAGAAACAAAAAAAAAAACGGGCTTAGCCTATGGTCTGATCAGCCACTTTGAAAACTATCAAACTTATACCAGATTGGGCTGTTTAGGGGATTGCTTTTATCTGCCTCTTTCTGGTCACAGGTTTACAGCAGTGTTGCAAAATATACAGTCTTGGTCAGCTAAGCCAGACTAATTAGAAGTTAAAAGGAGAGGGATAGGAAAGAGAAGAAATAAGGTAGGGAAAGAAAAAGACATGAGGGGCTAGGGGATGAAGTCTTACATTCCAAGTGGGATACATCCCAAGTGGGGTTGGGATAAAGCCAGTGGAAAGTAGCAGTGTCACTTGGGTCCCTCTCTTAGGCCTGGTCTGGTCAGGACATCTCTCAGGATCAGGATGTCAGAGGCCCAGGAGATGGTGAGGGTGGCAGCCATGATGGTGAAGCTCACTTCAGTAGTAATTTTTTCTCTCTACAATCTCTTTAAGAACCCCAAAAGGGAGTGATATGTGGAACAGCTCATCCCTTCATTATTTTGTCCAGCAATTAGGCCTATTTTCCAAAGCATCAGATTTGGTCCATTGATTTCTAGTCCTCTACTCCTTGTTTACCAGGCGTGATCTTAACTCAGTCTAAGTTCTATCAGTAGGCCTTTTTGTTTGGACTAATTTAGTCTGTTTCAATTTTCCACCTTTTCTTTCAACATTTTTGGTTGTAGGTTATTGCAACACTTTATGAACCTTCACTCACTTTTTACAGTTGAGCTCACAATTAAGGTAAATTTGTATGCCCAGTTATCTTCAACCCCTGAAGTAAGTGCAGTAAGTGTTAAAGGATGCAGTAAGTGTTAAAAAGTCAAATCCACTGGATCAGTCAGCATGAACCCCCAGTCTCCTCCTCTCTCTCCTTCAGCCCACCCAGACATGCATTTACAAGATCTTCAGCCTCCATCGGCACAGGGATTGGAACTCTAAATCTCCTCCCCAAATTTCAACCTGTCTTGTCTTTGGGGCTCTTCATCCCTGTATAAACACACACTGTTGCTTATAAAGATGCAGCCATTAACACACTATCCAACAAGCACCTTATGATAACCCATTTTAGTGTGAAATTAAACATTATTTAAGGTCAAAATGGGTAATCTTAATTTTATTTTTGGTTACTTAGGAAAATCCTTTGGAATTTCCAACATTTTTTCCTGCTGAGGAAGTATAATACAGAGAGCTTAGCAGACAGATGGTGACTAGAAGACAAGTCTTTGTGCATTCATTAAGAAACAGTGACCTCTTTCAATGCAACTCACTAGCCAGGGGTTTGCAACTGCAGTGGGTTAATTCCATTCTTGAGGTCTAGTGTCAGTTCCTGTTTTAGGTCACAAAATAATATACATTTGGTGACCTCATCTTTGTCCCTATGGGACACCAGTCTGGATCATAAATCCACTGATCTGGTTGAACTAGTGCTTAATCTGTTTATAAGCCAAGTAAGAGAAATGTAGATTCTCAAGAAACTGCTTGGAGAAAAGGGGGCCTGAGCACTGGAAGCTAAATTTGATTTTAATAGCTAGAATCAACACTACCTGTCAAAGTTATGATTAACAAAAACATCTAATGAAAATGATAGAGACGCAGAACTTTAAATATGTTATCTCAAGGGACTGTTACCCATAGGAATACTCTTAGTACAGTAAGATTTCCAAAGTTAATAACATTTTCCAATAAGCCATCAGCTGTTATGACCAATCACATAAATACATATTTAGCTGTTAGCCCATGAAGTTGGCCATTATGAAGTTAGATTTTTCATTTGTGCATAAACTATACTGATCAAGTTCAACAGCAGATCTTTCAAATACTAAACAGCAGTCATATATATATTTTAAAACCTGTGATGAGAATACCACTATATTTCCTATTTTTAAAAAATTACTGCTAACACCAACATTTAATGCATGGATGTAGGTACCTGAAAGTATTTGAGCAACACAAGAATACACACACAAAAAACCATATGTGATTTTTTAAAAGTTACAGGACTCTGTTGTTTTGCTTTCAGGGAACAGCAAAGTAAACTTTCATAGAACAGCAAATAGCAAGCTAAGGTCTCAATCCTGCAATTCATTGCACATGAACAGACCTCTGGGCCCCATGGAGCCACACCAGTGGGGTCCACCTGGGCACAGGGGTTCTGACCACACACCAATTACAGGCTGGATTTATAAAAAGGTTTTGTGGGCAGTCTTGTGATAATAGTCCCACCGTGGCACTGACCCTATAAAGACTAATTTAATTTAAAGATTTAATTTAAAGCATGTGAGGAATCCTGTGAAAGTCAGCATGCATACTCATGTGCTGAAAGTTACACATGTAAGTCTGCAAGAATGGAGCTGCTTTTTGTTTAGGAAATTGAAAATATATCCCCATCCTGAGCCGAGATCCCACGGTCAAGTCAAGCTCATGTAAATTATGATGACTGAGTTATAGCATAAACACTCAGCAATAAACACAGTAAATAGTGTCACTAGTTAATATTTCTTATAGAGATGGTTTCATGCCAATTACCTATGGAATACTAATCCTAATCAGCTATGATATGATGGGTATGAAAAAAGCTTCTCTTTAATCCTCAGGAGGAGGATGCAAAAGAGGCTGCCACCCAGAGCCAAAAGCCTAACTGCAACATCAGAGCAAATGAGCCAACATTTGAGGCAGTGGTTCAGTTGGTAAGGAAATCAATGATTCCTAAATACCTTATTGTCTTCTGTAATGTACACATTGGACCTGTAATTTCTTTCCTACAGGAAAATATTGAGAAAAGTGAAAAAACTCCAGCAAAGTAGATACATTGTTTGTATCTAGTATTTTAAAAAAAAATTGTTACCCCTTATGTGGATGTCCAAAAATCGTAATTCTGTTGGAATATAGTTTGCAAGCAGACCTTAGAATGGGATGCAGCACTTCATGTTATTAATGTTGTGACTATACATTTACCTTACACACAGTTCACCCTCTGCCTCATTGGAGTTAAAGCTTAGTCTTGTTTATGCTCTGCAATCAAGAGGATTATCATGCTTCTAGATAAACAAGGATCTTTGTTCTCTTTGAGAACTTTAAAGTGGTGTTAGGCTCTACCAAGGGTGAGATCTGAGTTTGAATCGCCAAATCAGACACTTTGGGTGAAATCCTAACTCCACTGAAGTCAATTGCAAAACTCCTGTTGATGTCATGCAACCAGGATTTCACCCTTAACCTCAGCTACCAGGAAAATGGGGAAGGGGAAAAATAGCTTTTGCTCAAGCAGTGATGCCTAGCCTCTGTGTTCAATCATAGGCTTTCTCCTGAACCAATTTTGAACCTTTTTTTTTTTTTTTTTAACAAACATGTTCATTCCGCAGTGTGGACAGGATTGTCGGTAGGGTTTCAAACTTAGATGGGATGTTTTTCTAAAGATCTGCTCTAGAAATTATTTTGGCCTGTGTTACACAGAAGACGAGACTAGATGTGGAGATCCAGGGATAGAAATCAGTATCTGCAATTTCACAGGGTTCTCCTGGGCAGGACTGGCGCTAGTGTTTTTAGTGCCCTAGGCGCACGGCCATTTGGCCGCCCCGCACGCTGGTCTGCGGCTCCGGTGGAGCTGCCACAGGCATTCCTGCAGAGAGGGTCAGCTGGTCCGCGGCTCCGGTGGAGCTGCCGCAGCTGTGCCTGCGGCAGCTCCACTGGAGCCGTGGGACGAGAGAACCCTCCGCAGGCACGACTGCGGCAGGTCCACCACAGCAGCCTGCCGCCCCCCACCCTGGCAAAATGCTGCCCCCCAATAATTCTGGCGCCCTAGGCAATTGCCTAGGCCGCCTAAATGGAAGCGCCGGCCCTGCTCCCGGGAATGCAGCAGTGAAAGGAGCAGAACATGGGGCTGCCATTCCAGGAGCCAGCGCCCCACACTGTAAAAGCAGCAGAGAATCCTGTGGCACCTTATAGACTAACAGACGTTTTGGAGCATGAGCTTTCGTGGGTGAATACCCACTTCGTCAGATGCCCCACACTGGTAGCTCCTCCGTCGCTGTACCACCCGCAACCCCACCCCTTCCACACAGCTTCCTGTGTTTTCTGTCTGGGAGCATGCACACCGCTTGAAAAAAAGAGCGCGACCAGGGTCAGCTGCTGAGGGGGGCGGGGGGCAGTAGAGATGCACTGGAGGAACAAGGTGCTGGCTCCTGGGAACAGCAGCCCCACGTTCTGCTCCTTTCACCCGTCAGTTTCCGGGAGAGCCCCGCCGTTCTATGGATACCAATTTATATCAGCAGATACAAATTTTTATCCACACAGGGTTCTATAGATGATCACAGTGATCCCTGCTCACCTTAAAATATTAAATGTATGAAACCTGAGTTCTTGCAGTTTAAGATATAATGTGTTGACAAGGGTATTTCCCTCCCTCTCTCCTGGGGAGGGGGAGGGAGAGACACTAACTGTTTGGGGCATGCTGTTGTGTGTGTTGGACTTGCACATGTGTGCATTTGGGCAAGGAAGAGGTACAGAGGAAAAATTACTGATAAACATCAATAGTTTTTCTTCTTGGGTGTATTAAAACCAGTAGGTTGTATTGCAATGGTGCAAGCAGATATTCTGTTTTGTTCCTTTGTCATTGTTTTCTGGTCCTCCTCCAGCCCCATGCTTTTTATTGTAAAGATAACACTACTAACTTACTCTCCATGTTCTGACTGTAGGATAAAAAACTTCAGGAGGACACCGCAGACAGACGAACTAGAATTGCCAGGGAGCTCCTGACAAGTGAGAAGAACTATGTACACATGCTGCAAACTGTGAGGGATGTTTATGTTGCACCACTGAAAGCAGCATTAGCATCAAATCGAGCCATCCTAAGTCATGCTAATGTTCAAATCATCTTCTCTGATATTTTGGCTGTCTTACAACTCAATAGGTATATTCTATATGCTGAATTTTAAATTTACTAAGAGTTTTAAATATTTTGGGTTAGACAAAAACCAAATCAATGCAGTTGCTGACAGGTTAGTGCCATCTGTTGCATCTGTGAATTTTCCATGACGAAGAGAAAGACTGTCTAGGATAGGACACTACACTCCTGAGTGAGGCACAGCACTTAATTAGCTGCCATCCCCTTACTGACCTTACCTGTGAATGGCGGCACATAATATGAGGCTGTGCAGAATATGACCAGGCTGTCATCATGAAAAATTAAAATTGTGTTTCAGTTTTGGTGAAATTACTGTAGATTTTACACCCTGAATGATACAAAAGTATAAAATCCTGCCTGACTAGAGCTAGTTGAGAAAATGCTCAATCCTGAGAAAGCACAGTGCTAAGATAAAAAAGGGTTATAGATTTTGGAGGCACCGTAGTCCAGAGAACAGGATACTTGATTAAGAGTCAGGAGTCTAGGGGGCATTCCAAGCTCTGTCACTGATTTATGGTGTGACCTTGAGCTACTCACCTAATCTCTGCCTCAGTTTCCCCATATTTCTTAAATTGGAAGTTATACTTCTCACATTTGAAAGTGCTTTTGAGAGCTACAAATAAATCATGCTTTGTAAGTGCTAGGTATTATTTGTCAGTCAGAGTGATGGTAATATACAAGATGATAAACTGGAATCTTGTTCTACAAATATCCCATTAAAGTCTTAAGATGCTTGAAATGTCAGTAATAATGATGGTTCTGATCCTGCAATCATATGTGAATGGGCAGATTCTGCATCTGCACAGAGCCCCACTGAAGTCAATGACGCTCTGCACTGGTACAGGAGTTCACTGCAAAATCTGATTGCAGAATCATGGTCTAGAGAGGGGCTCAAACGAAACTCCAGAACTGTAGTTCTAATCAAAGTTCATAGCTCAAACCCCTCTCTAGTAGGTCAGAGTTGGACACCCCAAACTTTGGATCTGGATTCTGAATCCTGAAGTTCAAGAATTTTCTTTACTGTACTTTTGGTTCTGCCCACAATAGAAATATGAAGGTCAGATCAGAATCAGTTCCATGTTTTTGCTTCATGCCCAACTCTAGCAACATTTAAAAAAAATCAGTCAGTTTCAGTGGCAACTATTGCAAGTCTACAAACAGAAAGGAAGAGGCTAGGATAAATAGTTAATTAAAACAAGCAACATGATTTGGAAGAGACTGCAAGGAAAACTGACCTTAGTAAAACATGGTTACATAACAAAAAGGAAGACATCACAAGAACGTAAGCTGGAGATCTGGTTACTGAAAAATAGTTAAAAGATGAAAAGTTATTTTAAACTTTGGATAAATAAAATCTGTAAGAGCTCAAAGCTGAGGTAATGTAAAAAAACTAATACCCCACCCTCCCACTGGAAAACATCTGTCAAACATCTGAGAAGATGTAGGTAATTAAGTAAACAAAGGAAAAGTACCAAAGAAAGTTCCATTAACCTTGATTAAAAGTTTTCAGACTGATGCAAGAGGTACAGATTTTAACAATGATTTTATAATGTATGCCAGGAATTTAGACACGATTAATCTTACAAAGAAAAAACAATCATGTTTTTATTTTCCTTGCAAGTTCTGTGTACATTTCCCATTCCTGTAGTTTAAAAAAAATTAGTTGCAATTCAGACTATTAGAAACAGACCCCAGGCCAACATTACACAACAGTCTCACATTCATCGGTGCTATGGTAGCTACTTGGAACTGGGGCATCAGTACCTGAGAAAAGAGATGTACTGTCAGTGAAAAAATATATGCATTTTCTTACGCAAAACTTTGGATAGCTTAAAAGAGGTGAGCATGGTCAGTCTTTCAAGGCAGTTAAACGGCTGATTTTATAAGTCACCCACATTTTTAAGGTTTAAATGATAAAGAACTTATATTTATATTGTGACTATCATCCAGACAGATCCCAAAGATACAGAAATCACTTCACATCACTCAACTGCCAGCTCTGGGACAAAAACATGGCAATTGTTTAACCGCTTACATTAACTCTAAACTGCACTCTAGGACAAGAATGAGAAAACTGTATCCAATTAAAACTAGAGCAGGACTTATCTATTTTTAAAACCAGAAAGAAGGTAGTTATCCAAACAGTAATTTGGCCAGGAAACTGTTGAAAGACAGACATCTCTCTCTATTTATTTCAAATGCAGGCAGTTTTTAATTGAGCTGACAGAAAGACTTCGGGAATGGAGTCCATCCCAGTGCCTGGGTGAAATATTCACTCAGTTTGGCCGGCAGCTTCAAACATACACAAACTTCTTCAACAACTACACTGTCATTTTGAAAACCATTGATATGGTAAGTACTATAGGACTGTGAAAATACAACATATGCCAGCCTAATGCTCACATTTATTTTGTTGGAAATGCAAGCTAATATTCCCACTTAATTTGGTAGAATAAGAATTCAGTTTAATGAATTATGTTTCTTTTCAGAGAATCCAATCCAATATTGATATTCTTAGCATGCCAAAACAAAGAAAAATCTAAAACCCAGGAAAATACCAGTCACACTACAGAAGTTGCATGAAAATCAAAGGGATGATAGTCTAATTAAGACAATTAGCCTCTGCTTCTTTGAGGTCTTTATAGGGTTAAATTTGCCTGATTAAATCTGCCATTTAACACCTGTAGTGGATGTACATTACTGATCAAGATTTTAGAAATGCCCATGCAGTCAACTTGCATGAACATATACCGTAATGTACGTACAAGGTAAGGTTTGCTTGCAAATGTAGCTGTATGTGTGCGCAAATCCTTGTTGTGCACGTGCATTGGAGTATGTGTGTCTCCCAGGTAAACATCAGCATGCCTTCAAAGCACATGGCACATATGCAGAGATGGAACCTTGTAGCCACCAGTTTTCTTGTTTAGCCCTGCTGGAAATCTGCAATGGATGCGTTTAGAGATGTTACATGATTCCAGCAAGAGCGAGTGCAAGAGTTTACAGAGACACTTACTGTTGGCAGAACTAACATATAACCATCCATTTATGCCCCCTTTTCATTTTAATTTGTGCCATTAAATGCAAAAAAGATCATCCTTCAAAATTACTACTACTACACCATTTGAACCCCCAACTCTAGCCCTTGGTGATAAAACCCAGGGAACAAGGTTTGCTTGAGCACAGATGCCAGAATGTGTGTCTCACTGTTCCCTTGCTTAACCCGTTCTTGCAAGTTGGAAAATTTAGGCTTGGAGAGACATGCTCATCAAGTTCACAATCCTCATTTCTGCCTGCCAAGTGAGGCAGATTTGTACTCGCTTTCTCTCTAAGGTTTAGAAGGTCACCCAGCCTGAGAACAGGAATTTCAGTACCGTTGCAGTTACTGTTCTGGAGGGTTGATTGCAAACTACCAAAAGACCCCTCCACAAAAAAGATACTTATTGGGGGAGAGGTATGTTAAAAGTTTTGATTTACTCTTCTTGATGGATCACATATCCCTTTAAAGGATACATTTGTACTAAATTCTGTTACGGTTAGGAATGTAAAAATCTTTATAAAAATAATTTTAATGATAGTATGAAGAAAAATCTCCAGTAGGCTGGTCTCTGATAATCAAGTTATATTGATGAACCAACTTTTACCTTTCACAGTGCAGAGAGACCATTCCCTTATTCCGTGCCTTCCTGAAAAGACACGATAAGACTGTCGTTACTAACATGATGAGGTAAGGTCTGTGGTTTTCTCACTGGGACATAACATAAAATCAGAATTCTGGGCTTTGGATCAGGTCCACTGTGAGTATCCCAACCCACTTCCCTCCCAACTCAATTTTAAAAGCAGTATAAACAAAGTAACATTTAAATGAAGTCTTAGTGCAAATACATACACAAGTCATAGGAGATTATGAGTTGGCCCACAGCACATTTGTACAGTTGTAATTCTTCTTGGACTAAATGGATCCAGTATTCATGACATTTCTATACTTTCCTCTTACCTTCCACATGGGTTCTCTACCAAAGCATAAGGACATGATCATAAATTATGAAGAAGTTTGTCAGACCAGATCGGTCAGATTTTTAATTAAAAAGACTCTGGCTTTGAATCAGCGTCATAGTGGAACGTTAGCAATTGCTATGTTATTTCTTGCAGTTGAGAGCCAGACACTTGAAAAAACTTAACTGATTAGCAGACTTCTCAAACTAGTAGACAAACTCATCGTGTGTGCGTTTGGCACATTGCTTCGTGCTGATACTTAATCCAAGACCCTCTCAGTACATAAGCATCAGAAGTCACACTGTATAACTTACAATACATGTATCACTGAATTAGCCAGGTTCCTAGCTAACGCATGGATTATACCTATGTGAAATGTAGCCTACAGGAGCTGCTGCTATGCCCTTCTAAAAGGTTTGAAGAGTATCTTAGTCTTCTTTATGCTCTGAGACTGCACACTCCTTCAGAACACATTGACCGTGAAGATTTGACTGCCTCAATCAAGATGATGAAACAATACAAGGAATACATAGATCAGGTTTGTCACCACAGTTGTCTATGTTCTCTCCTTTCAGTGTGGTATTCTTGCCTTGTCTTAGGAGGCATCCACATGGAGCCAGGAGATTTAGGAGAGAATAAGGCCATGAGTTGCATTCCATCTCAGGTACCTTTGCTGGGAAGAGCTGCTTCCCTCTCCAGTCCTAAAGCCAGGAGGAGACAGAGCAGTCCTGTGAACTCTATTCTCTCCTCATGACCCAAGTTTCTTTATAGTGCTTTCTGAGAGACTTTTTCAAACCAGGGAACAAGGTTTGCTTGAGCATAGATGCCAGAATGTGTGTCTCACTGTTCTATGTCAAAGTCCCAATTATATCCAGTGGTGGTTCTAGGTTCGCACGGCAGTGTAAAGGGAGTATAAAATGGGCATAGTCCCCAGATGAATACCACACACATAAGAGGGATTTTCTCAGATGGTTAGGTGCTGCTGGAACATGATAGGGATGAGGGCGCTACGCACTGCAGCTGTTCTTCCTTGGTGGATGGCCCATACTAACAGCTACACCAACAGCCTTACTCCTCCTCATCCTCTATTTTCTATGGAAATAGAAGTTAAGCTGGTTCATCAGGCATGAGAAAACATCTACCAGCTGGTAGATTTATTCTGTAAGAAAGTGCCAAAAAACCCAACAAAACACCTCTCTACACACACAACACATGAGTTCAAGCATGAGGATTTTGTCAAACTATTTGTCCTTAGAGATTTTACACAAGTTATTTTCTTGATCAAAAATCATAGTGGTAAATTTAGTTTAATCAAATTGCTGTCTAACTCAGATATCACTGTACCATCTAGAATTCTCCCTGAATAAATTAGGGTCTCTTATAAAGCCCGTTGGAGTTTTTCCATTGATTTCTGTGAAATTTAGATAAGACCCTTACACAGAACACAAGCTCCTCCTTTTCCAACCTTTGTGAAGTTATTTTTGGTCTAATCTTAGTTTATTTTCTAGCTAAAACTGAACATGAGCAAAGATGAGCAAATGCTAAATGCACAAAGAATCATCCAGGGATGTCCTGTAAGTACTTCATTTTTCTTTCGAACATTTAATGTATTTAAATTTCAGCTCTGATTTACAACAGCACCTACCCCGCTGTGAGTTCAGATTTAGGTAGTCCTTCCATTGTTAGTCATGTATGAGCACTCAAATTCTGGCCCCATTGAAGTCAATGGCAAAATTCTAGTTACTTCAATGGGGCTCTAATTTTAACTGAGGCATATATATAATTCCACATGCATAATATACTTGCAAATGAGTTTTACAAATATGACATTTTAAGAGGCTTTTCATGGCCCTCTCTGGTTGGAGACTAAGGCAGACCTTTGCTCTGAGACTGGGCTTAGGACCACTCCTCAGGAAGAAAACTGGGAAGGGATCTTATAAGGATACAGAGGGTAAGACCTCTCCCCACTTTTCTGAGGGGTTTGGGCCAGGGAGTGGTGAAGGACAGTGCTCACAATCAGCTTTAAAGGGACAGCACAAACTTTTAAAACCTCTCATGAAAGTCTCCCCTCTAGATCCTCTAAAGAGGAGAAGAAATCTCTAACTAGCTATGGGAATAAAGTGAAACAAGAAGACTTTTTATCAATACATTAGAAGCAAGAGGAAGACCAAGGACAGGGTAGACCCACTGCTCAGTGAGGAGGGAGAAACAGTAACAGGAAACTTGGAAATGGCAGAGAGAGATGCTGCCTTAAGTGGACTTCTTTGTTTCGTCTTCACTGAGAGTCTGAAGGAATGTCTAACATAGTGAATGCTTATGGGAAGGGGGTAGGTTTAGAAGATAAAATAAAAAAAACAAGTTAAAATGATCACTTAGAAAAGTTAGATGCCTGCAAGTCACCAGGGCCTGATGAAAATGCATCTTGGAGAATTACTCAAGGGAGTTTAATAGAGGAGGTATCTGAGCTTAACTAGCTATTATCTTTGGAAAAATCATGGGAGAGGAGAGGATTTCCAGAAGACTGGAAAAGGGCAAATTATAGTGCCCATCCTATAAAAAGGGAAATAAAAACAACCAGGAAACTACAGACCAGTTAGTTTAACTTCTGTGCCAGGGAAAGATAATGGAGCAAGTAATTAAGGAAATCATCTGCAAAACACTTGGAAGGTGGTAAGGTGATAGGGAATAGCCAGCATGGATTTGTAAAGAACAAATCGTGTCAAATCAATCTGATAGCTTTCTTTGATAGGATAACGAGTCTTGTGGATAAGGGAGAAGCGGTGGATGTGGTACTACACCTAGACTTTAGTAAGGCAATTTGATACGGTCTCGCATGATATTCTTATCGATAAACTAGGCAAATACAATTTAGATGGGGCTACTATAAGGTGGGTGCATAACTGGCTGGATAACCGTACTCAGAAGTAGTTATTAATGGCTCCCAATCCTGCTGGAAAGGTATAACAAGTGGGGTTTCCGCAGGGGTCTGTTTTGGGACCGGCTCTGTTCAATATCTTCATCAACACTTAGATGTTGGCATAGAAAGTACGCTTATTAAGTTTGCGGACGATACCAAACTGGAGGGATTGCAACTGCTTTGGAGGACAGGGTCCAAAATTCAAAATGATCTGGACAAATTGGAGAAAATGGTCTGAGGTAAACCGGATGAAGTTCAATAAAGACAAATGCAAAGTGCGTCCACCCCTGCTGGTGAATCCCAGACTTACGTCCATAAACCTCTCTCTGTGGTCAGCCAAGGCCTGCATAATGAGTGATAAATATTGAAAACCAGAAAGGACACTAATGTGCATGATGATGATTCTAGCACAGTTTGGAAAGCTCATTCACTGAAAGCCAGCTATTATTTTGGGGACATGAGCAATTTTCACCACTCATGGGTAAACCACAGCAATAATTGCCTTGCAAACCTCCCTCATCACTACACCAACAGTTGACTACACCAAACTGGTTAGCCATCAATCCATAGCAGTTGGGGCAAGCCAGCTTCCAGCAACCCACTTTGGCACTGGTATGGCGTCCTTCATCTGCATGTCCTGGTGCTGGAGAGTCAGGCAGAATTCCTCACACAGCTCCAGAGTGTCCTTCCTCATGAGAACAGTTTTCAAGTACATAAAAGTTTGTTCCAAAGAGGAGGGAGAAAAATTGTTCTTCTTAAACTCTAATGATAGAACAAGAAGCAATGGGCTTAAACTGCAGCAAGGGTGATTTAGGTTGGACATTAGGAAAAAGTTCCTAACTGTCAGAGTGGATACACAGACTATAGTAGCCCTGGGGCCGGCCTAAGGAGAGGAGAAGTGTGGAATTCCACTCCTGGGTAGGTAAAGGCACCAGGCCTGACACCTGAGGGGATGGATTCAGGGACACCAGGAAAGGGACAGGGGAGTAACTGCCTCTAACCAAGATAGCACCTTATCCCAGCAGGTGTTCCCTTTGAAACCGCTGCTTCTCCAGGTTCCAGTGTAGAGATTACAGATTAGACCATTGCTATCTTTCCATTGCAAAACTCCTATATCTAATCTGCATCCAAGACACTCTTTATTTCAGAAGAGAGACGGGAGAAAATAGAAGTGGTGCCTGGCAAATCAAAGCTAACAAAGTTTCTGACTCAACTACTGGCTAATTGGTCTTATGAATACCCAGCACAATTCTTTCTTTGTTGCAATTGTTGGCTAGAAGCAAATTAGTATATAAAGATCTTGATCCAGATCCAGTACTAGATCTCTTGGTGAACTCATTCTCAATATTATTTAACAGTTACTTGATGTCAGGTTCAGATACAGATACCAGACTCCATATAAGGGGAAACATATCTGGACTTCTATATGAGTTGGGGAGGTGTGGCCAAAAGAGGAGACATGGAGTAATATAACTTGTCTCATGCTATGGAAGAGTGAGCTTGATGGTCCACTTCCAGCAGATGATTCTTCAGAAACATGGTGTATACATAAAACAGATAAGAAAGCAGAAAAACTTCAGCACTGCTTTGAGAAGCAGCCTTGTTCATGCCCTGGGCAGAAGCTCTCATTCTATTCCTCAGGATTCTGCACGAAAAAAGGGAAGTCATGGCTGACCAGCTCATCAAAACACTTAAAAATCAAGGGAATGCACATTATGTGCGTCACACACCGGGTTGAAAGCCTCTTGAAAGAAAATAGGTTCCTCAAGTCCAGTGGAAAAAACAAAAGATGTGGTACATGAGGAATTGGGGTCTGTGGTCATCAAGAGGGCTAAAAGGCCTGTATACCTCCCCTGCCCTCAACCACTGAGTAAAGAAAATTGTAAAAGGAACAGACCACAGTGATTGTAATCACCTTCTAATTAAACTCAGGTCTTGGCTCTCAGACCTGATTTAGATGTAATTGGAACCTCCTCAAACTTCAAAAAACACAACACGTAGTGTAATGAGGACCTATCCTGACCCAATATCCAGTGCTGCCTAACCCATCAGCTGCGAGCCCGAGAGGCTGCAACTAATATCACTCATTTTAAGGTGATAATCACCCTCCTAGAATACTGAAGAAAAAAAAAAATCACAAAATGTTTGTGTTACTGAGGATTAGATGTTGGTGTTAGAAGACACAGATCAGGGCAAAGTTAGCTGAAGCATAGCACAGTCTAATGTTTTTAACAAGGCGGCTCACACACAGGGCGCTAGGCCAACATTTTTTGGAAACATAGGTCAGAGACTAGAAGCATATTGCACTAAGAAACCTAGGAGAATGTTGCCTCGTTGTTACATAAGATTCAGGAGAACTGCTGTTCTTATCAGTCCTCTGGCAACAGGCAGGTTCCTGTAGTGATCTTGATCTGTGTGCTACAAGTTTGAATAAAACTACTGTTCAGTTACAGCTGCCAGGCCTCTCTCTCTTTTCAGTGAAAAGCTCTTGCCTACTCACCACCTCCTTCTCCAAAAGGGTTTCAGAGACTGGCATATTCTTAATGAAACTTCAGTTCCGTGTTCTATCAAACCCGGTAGTTGTGTGAACTAAGCAGGCCTCCATCCCCAACATCACCACAGTCTTCCTCAGATATAGGGAGAGATATTGTTGCCCTCTCAGTTGAATCCAAGCATCCTAAGGAAGTAGAAGTGCATAAATTAGTTGTGAACAGAACTTACAGAGGAACAAAGATGTATATGGCAGAGGAATACAAGCTTCAGCTACAATTCCTCTAGCTACTATGCATTTTCTGAAAAGAGATGTAATTTTGTGGGCAGTGAGGTCACACATCAAACAGGGAGGTCTGTTAAGCTCCTACAAGATCTTCCATCTTTATCAAGCATTGCAGAGTCAACCCCCTCACCTAGGCTGTCAGTGTTTGGTGTTATTGAATGGGGTGCACTAATAACCCTTAAGCTCCTTTTCAATTCTATACAGGTAAATTGAATCCTTTCTCCTCCCGAGGGATAATTTGCTGCTTTCTCCACACCACGGTGAAGGCTGTCTGACATGGAGGGGACAGACAGGGACAATTCTGTCTTACCTGTGCATTTTCATTCTAGGACCTTTCACGCCAGACAGCCAGATGCCCCCTTTGGAGAACAGCATTATGTCCATTTTTTTTTCTTCCTATTGCTCACTTGTTAAGTGCTTTGAAAGGGACAAGATGTTTCCTCCAGGATATCCCTAAATTTTATGTAAAATCTCCGCTGCACGTGGTTTGAGTTGAACAGCACTTTCACACTTTGGTATAGGTAGCATTTTTCAGCATTGGAAATTATCATCCTGGGGAGTTCTTCCTAAGGTGTAGCCCAGGCTCAGAGCAAAGATGTGCTTAGCCCCTAGTTGGCGTGGAGATGGGGAATGTCCTACTGTAAAGTGACTGACATGGAGAATCCTAGAATGAAAATTTACATGTAAGTATTTCTTTTATAGGCTAAGCTCCTTGGCCAGACTCTCTCTCTCATGATACACCACAGTCTCCTCTCAGGGCATAAGGAGAGAGTAACATCATGGCAGTCCCCTGTGCATGTAGGCTGCAGTGGAGGACAGTCCATACAAAAGAGAATGGGGATATGAGTAAATCAGTACAATGGGGTATAAGTCTCATGAGGCACCACAGCAGGATGTCCAAATTATTTTGGTTTTGGACTCAGAATATTTCAGTTTTCGGATGTTTGATGAAAAATTGAGATTTTCTGTGGAAAGCAGACATGAAAAAAACCTGAAAAAAAACCCTATTTGTTGAAAATTAGTGGACAGAAAATTTTCAGCCAGCCCTACCTGCAACATTTGCTTAATTAAATGCGCTAAAAGTGGAAGCCAAAGGTGACTCACTCAGCCATGTCAATGTCTACTTCAGTTGAAATGTATTTCAGGAGAAGCCACAATTTGCAGATTTTTTTTTCTGTATCTGGTGAATAACCAAAAGATATCTGACAGTATTAATCCATTTTAGAGGCACTACCCAAATCAAAATTCTGGCCACAAAGGAGGCCTAATTAATAAACAAAAATAAATAACCCCATATTCTCATTGTCAGTCTATTGTGACAATCTTGTAATTAACATATCAGGATAAACTCTAAAACCAAAGTTTGCTATCCTATAATTTTAATCCTATAATGTTTAATTCACAGAATTTATTAGAAGCCAACAGGTACCTGATTAGAATACAAGATGTAACCCAGTTTAGCTGCTGTTCTGAGGAAATCTGTGTTTCATTCAGGTAAACAAATATATTAAAAAATACCAAAGGGGGGAGTGATAAACAAAAAACTAGACCGCACAGGTGACTGGTTGCAACTTAGAGTTGGAAAGAAGTTGTCTGAGGCCCTTGCCACTGTGCCCTGAGGAAATTTTGGAATGGAAAGAATCAAGTGGAGTTACATATTCCCATGGAGCACTGAGGAGAGGTCCTTAGCATTAAATGGTTCTCTCTCACTTCCACCAACTTCCTGTCAAAAAACTTATGTATCCCTCAACTCTATTAGCTGCAGCTTAAGGGATTCTTATAACCACCTGTGAGAATGAAGCGCAAGTGTTCGGTATCACCAGAACCCAAAGTTGTAATTGTAGCCCTACGTGTATTTAACTTGCAGTGTAAATTAATATACTACAGAATTTAAAGATTCCATCATCATCACTTTCATTTCCAGGTCAGATCATCTTCCATATGTTACTGGCCCCTTCCCAATTATTTTCACTTAAAAGACAGGAAAAACATACTGATAATATATCGTAGCAGTACTGGATAACACTGATGTAGCTACACTAGTTTTCAAAAGCCTCTTAAACATTTCCATATATTTCAAAGTTTAAAGCATACAAGTAATTTTTTTTTTCCCTTTTGGCAGGGTCTATGAACACATCAGCAATCTTAGCCTTTTTCTTTTCAACGATGCACTTGTTATTTCAAACTGTAGCATCTCTTACATGCCATTTGAACGGACCCCAAAAACAACTTACCAATTCTTGGCAGCAGTAGCTCTTCACAGGCTTGTTGTAGAAGACATTCCACGTTCAAAATGTATGTTTTATAACATTCCTCCAGTGATCAATAATGTCGGTTTAGAATGTTCCATTCTGTGAGCTATAATCTGCTGTTAGTTTGTTTTATTGTAGTTGAATTTGACCTACATAAGAAGTAACGTAAGCATGAGGATAGGCCATTTGTATTGATGTGGTGAGGTGTAAGTTACCAAGCTACAGTTCTTTAATGTTTTCCAAAAACAGATGGACTAAATCACCATATACAAGTTCAGCTAACACTACACTTCAGGTAATTGTCACCCCTTATCCAGACCCATGTTGAGTAGTTCTGATCATTACAGAGTTCTGTCTTAGGGTCTGTCTACAATGGAGTTTTATTTATTCTTTTAAATTCTATTTGATTGCTAAATGACTTAACAAACATGTTTGTACATGTTAGTGTGGAAGAGCCACAAGCATGGAGCGCAGGATAAACCAAAAGTGTGTGTATCCTGGAACAAGCATGTGTGAAGTGTCCCGACTGCCACATACAGACTAATTTCAGTTAATTGGCAATTAAGTTAAAAACTCTAGTGCAGACCTATCCTTGCATGGCTTCTTCCCCTCTACATCCCAGATAGATAACATTGTGTGCACATGTGTTTCAAGCTATTAAAACCCCTGGCCTCACTTATGCCAGAGGCTATCATCATCCACCCACGGAAGTGCAAGAGCTGAAGCAAAAGCCAGCAGATGTCAATGGAAGACAGCACTATTGCATTCTGCACTGTCATAGTGCAAGGCAGTAAATCAGCTTAACTCCCAGGCCTGTTTACTTTAACTTCCAAATTACTATTACCAGTATTTTCCAGCAGTCAGTAGGGACTGGTGACTTTTCATGGGACCCTGAATGCAAAGGAGATATAGAACAGAGAACAGAACACAAGCTTGCCTAAAGTCTTTCTGTAATTTAGCAGCAGGCAGAAGAATATAAAGTAACAGGGTTTGCAGAATGTGTTCTTCTCTCCCCCCCTCCCTCCTTGAGGCTCAAGAAGCTTTAAACTTCACAGATAGTCCCACCATTAGGGCTATAGCTGGAAGTTTTTTCGACGCTAACTTTTTCAGCAAAAAAATACAGACTCCAACACCAAAACATTTTGTGAATGTGTGTCAATTTTACCACACTGTTTTGGATGACAAAGCCTAAAAAAAAAATCTGAAAAAATTGAAGTGCTCTGTTGACATTTTCAGAAAGAAATGTTTTATTTTTTTTTTATTCAAAATGATTTTCAAAATGTACATTTTATTTAAAAATTAAAAAGATTCAAGAATTTTAATGTTTTTGTTTCAGCTTAAGCAGAACACTTCATTTGGTCCAAAACAATCTTTTTAGGCTTTGATTCACTGAACCTTTTTAAAACATTGATTTTAGTTTGACCCCAAACTATTCCTCTCCCCCATTTTTCAGAATTGCCAGCAAACGAAAACATCTGTTATTCACCTAGCACTAATTAGGGCACCCTTCAGAGCTAACCCTTCCATTGCTCCTCCTTTAGCTCTCCTCTCACTACACATTAAAAGCTTTCACTGTTCGATAACTATTTCTGATATGCAGACATTTTGGCTGAATTTTACCCCAATACCTGAAAAAATATTGTTTGATCCTGTCCCCATTCAACCATAATGAAATATCTGAACTAGTTCTTAATCAAATCAATTCCTCCCACCTTTTGTTAAGCAAAAGCGGCTTTTACTTAACACCTATATTAATTACAGCTGTATTTGAAACACTGAAGAAAGGGTTGTTTACCAGATAAGTGGGGGGAATAATATTTTGAATTCCACATAAACAAGCAACTGGGCTAATCAGTCCCTATACAGGGAATCCCCTTGATGCATGCTTAACGTTCATTAATATTAATGAGTGTTGTAAGGAGTTGTATGCATCAGGAAAACCTCTCCCCCTGCTTCCTGTGTCTATTTTTAAATGAGATGGGATTTCTCAAGCCCAATAAAGCAAACACCCGGAGTGCCCCTAGATAAATGTCAGCCAAAACCATTATAAATCTAATAGCATACAAAGCAATTTAACACCAGTAGTGCATACTGGATTATGCATAGACATAGTTTGACTTCTATATTTGGGGATGGGGACCACACACTCGGTTTGTGTTATTTAATCACCCTTAATTTTTTGTTTCAATTTATTTGCAGTATGTTTACCACTTAAAAATCAGTATTAGCATAAAAACAAATTATTGAATGAACAGAACCAAGCACTTTCATGTAACTATGAATGAGGTCTCCTTGGGTTTAGATACCTAAACATGCAACACACACATCAGACAAATCCATAGCTAAAGCCTGTCCCCTTTGCCCAACTGCTTGAGCACATTCCACTCACATTTAACTTTCCTTGTTCACTCTGTCACGCACCTGGGCTTGACAGTCAGTGCTGTACACTGCACAGACCCTTGGGAAGCAGCTCTGATCTCATGTTCACTTGCTACAATGTTACCGGTGCGGATTAGAATATCTAGGTACCTGTGTTTCTGGGGCAAATCTCTTATTTTACAGGCTAGTAAAACCGAAATGGCCCCAACCTGAAGCTCTGCTGGACTCCCCTTATGCAGCCCATGTGAGGAAACTGACCTGGACAGTGCCTACTGTCACTGCTCGCCCCCCTACCCCCGAACATTGTTGCACATGGAGGAAGCAGGGCCAAATAGAAGGGAGAAAAAATCTGACCCCCCACACCATGCATCACTTCTGCGATGTATCCAGTTTGGGGAGGCAATGCCCTTCATTACCCCTCCCAATACCCACCCATAGTAACATGCTTAGTAACTTCTGTCTGCTTTTCCCATCCCCAAGAGCCTAAGCAACCAGATTAAAAAATAAAATAAAAAAATCTTAAACTGAGAAGGCCAGAATACGTTAGAATACGTTAGCATAGCTTCCTCAGACAGCCCAGTGCAGGTCACTGGAGCTATGCCTATACACCAGTTTAGGAGAATGTAGGGTTGAAAGTCAGCATGTACTTAGATTTCAAACTTTTAGCAAACATGATTCCTAAAAACATGACTTAGCACTGTTCAGTGTCTCCCCTGTGATATCTACTTCACTTTGTGGGCTGTATTCTATGCGCTTCCCATATGATCAGCCTCACATTCTTAAATCAGACAATCAGAAGTATTCTTTGCTATTATGTCCTTAAACCACTGGAAGTCAGAATTTAAGAGTAAAGCTATTTGCAAGATTCTATGAAACTCTACCACCTATCCCTTAGATAACTTATTGGTCAAGAGCAGTTAATAAACTAAAGCCTTTTTCTTTTTTACACACTAACAGATATCAAGAATGCATTTATTCTACAAGGCCCAAAATGCCAATGGATTTGTTCTATAGAGGATGAAGATGATAAATTTACATGGCTGTCTGCACTACAAAGTGCAATCAACTGTAGCATTGAGAAGAAATGAGATTCATCTTAGTGTTTAGGATGCCCAACTTCTGTAGTATGTGCTAATTATTTGTGAACAGATATTTTGTACAGTTTCCTACTCCGAGAAAGTTTTGTTCAAATTCTGCATCATTACCAAGAAGTTAGCATTCCTTTTGCTAGAATACTATCATGTGTGCGCCTCAGACTGCAGGAACTTACGGTAGAATCAACACTCGTCGACCCTAGCTGAAACTGAAATCACCCAAAAAGGACTGCTGTAGAAGGTATTTAAGCAGCATAGTAGCAAAAATAGATGTTATGTTTACAATTTACATGAACAAACAGCTCCTTAATTTTTCTCCTAGAATTACTATTTGCTCTGGGTCTATTCTTCTGACATTTTTAGGAATCTAATATCAAGGAATTCTTGCAATTTGTTTTGGTTTCATGGAATAGAATTGTGTTTACTAAAGGTTAAGACATACAATGCTTCAAACACTACTTCAAGAACTTCCTTCTCAGTAAAATGATAAGATTTTGTGCTTACTATTAACAAGCAGATTAAGACAAATTCTTCTGCAAGTGTATTTTGGTAAAGTATTTTTAGGTGTGTCTACACAGCAAGTTACTGCACAGCAAGCCAAGGTGTGAATCTACAGTGTTCCAGTTTGCCATTCAGTAACGTCCAATGTGGACACTACTACAGTGCTGTGAAAGCTCCAGAGTGCTGCTTAGCTTACAAAGAATAGTACGTTAGGCCCCACTCTAGAACTTTCACTGCACTGAAGCAGTGACCACACAGGACATTACTGAGGGGTAAGCTGATGCCTGTAGATCATACCCTGGCTTGCAACACAGGAACTTGCTAGGTATAAAAGCCCTTAGTGAATAAGGCTTATGTGCATAGATTAGAGGTGGGAGGAGAAGTGTACCTCAACCTACCAAGGCCCAAATGAAGAACAGAATGTTTGGCAGACTCAATGAAGGACAAAAATTATTCATGTAGGAAATGTAAAAATGCCGTGGATCCATTCCTTTAGTGTAAATTACATTTTATAACCTTAATTTTGTAATTCTCTATTCTGGATGTCAGATGTATTTTTCAGTAGTAAGTGAGAAAAATCCAGTCCATGTAAGATGGAATCGGTGCCTTTGGGATGAAAATGAGGCACCCTTGAGATGGACAAGAAAAAACATGAAGAATAATTTATTCTACTTTTAAAAGACAGTCAGTGTTATTGCCTTTAAAAAAAGAAAAGCCTTTTCACATATTCAGTTTTATTTTGTAGATAGACATGGGAGAGGACAATGAATAGGTATTGAGGGAAAATAAGTAACAGTTTAGGCACCAGGAATGGTGGAAGAAAAGAGGCAAATTAGTAGAGGGAAAAGATAGGGGGGAGGAAGTGCTAGAAGGAAGAGAAAAATCAGATCAAGAAATTGATGCTGCTTGTTATAGCAATAAGTTTAGTTTTTCCAAACAGTTTGAAGAAAAATACTGTGTGCAACCAAATGTGCACAAACTATATTTGCATTTATCCTTCCTCCCGTTTATTCCCCAAACTACTCACTCTGCAGTAGCATGCAGCAGCATCACAGATTGCAACCACACTGTCCTAGGCACTGTACAAATACAGAATCTCTGGCCCAAAGAGCTCACAATCAATCTAGGATTACAAACTAGGATGGCCAGATAGCAACAAATGTGAAAAAATGGGACTGGGGTGGGCGGATAATAGATGTCGAAGTAAGAAAAAGTCCCCAAAAACAGGACTGTCCCTATAAAAACAGGATATCTGGTCACCCTAATTATAACAAGATGCAACAGGTAGCTAGAACAAACAAATGGGAGACAGAAGGGATTGATGAGGAACATTAAAATCATTACCAGTATGTTTTGCATCCCACCAACTTCAATAAAAGGGAATTATGTCTAATTCCTAATGGAATATAAATCCTGCTCACATTACTTGAGTTAAATGTTGATGACCACCACAGAATCTGATGTTCTTAAAACAAAATTGTAGTGAAGATGAGAAATTAAACTAGCCCTTTAGATATTAGATTTTTTTTGAATTAAAAATTTGGTTTAAAGTTTACATGAGTATTCAAAATAAATCACAAGAAATCTTTAAAAAAACATGAATCCTATTTCTCCAGCCTAGATATAAAACTGGTATTACTGCAATTAAGCTCTTAATTTGATGTACTTGATGTACAATTCTGTTGATTCCATTCCAAAGGATTTGCGACAGTGAGACCCATACATGCATTTAGGATTTGAGAGTAAAAAATTTATTTACATTTAATTCAAAGGTCTGAATGTCTGATTTATGATTTGTTTTTTTAGAAGAAATCTATTTTTATAAACAAAACTGCATGGACAATTACATGCATACAATTAAAAAAAAAATCATGTTCCTTGATTGTACCAGAGGACCCAGTTGGAAAGTGCAACATATGGTCTTTCAGTGTTATCCAGCTACTTGATAATTAGTTACAATGGTGACATGATCTTAGACCGGGGTAGGCAACCTATAGCATGGGTGCCGAAAGCAGCATGCGAGCTGATTTTCAGTGGCACTCACACTGCCTGGGTCCTGGCCACCGGTCCAGGGGGCTCTGCATTTTAATTTAATTTTAAATGAAGCTTCTTAAATCAGAGTGAATAAATGAAGACTCGGCACACCACTTCTGAAAGGTTGCCAACCCCAGTCTTAGACTATTCACTTTTCTGGGTTGCCTTGCATCTCTCCTTTTTGCTTATACCTGATTGCACTAAATTTAGTCTGACACTTAATCTACTAATTGACAACATATTGTGCAAGTGTGATTTCTACATAGGCAGTTTATTTTTTAAACAAGTTATTCATTATAGAAATCTCAATCCACCTACATGCAAATAAAAAGATCCACTTTTTTCATTTCACAGTGTGAAATTCATTATTTCTATGTTAAGGAATGCTAGTTTGCATATGTACAAAAGAAAACAGTAATGTTTCCATGACATTTTCAAAAAAAAAAAACAACTGGAACAGGTGTTAAAAGTAGTAAAATTCCCCCACAGTATTTTTAACAACTGCAAGTATCCTGTCAATGTATAGTTATCAGAAAGGGAAACATACTAATCTATTTTCACTGTTCAACCAGAAGTAGTAAATAGCATAAACAGTAGAAAATTTGATTTAAAATGGTCTTTTCAGTAATCAATTGGTAATGCGGTTAAGAAACTAATTTAAAACCAACAGTGAAGCAGGGAAGGTCAAGGGCTTCTAAACTGTGATTCATTTAGTTTGATTACATTCAGAAGGTACTGTCACAGAAATCTAGTTAATTTATTAGTGACCTTTCACCCAAGAGTTACACTGTAGCAGCATTCCGCCTTTATACAGGATGCCTAGGTTTATTTCTAAATTTAAGATAATATCCATTCTACCTCAGCGCTTTTCTTTAATAGATCTCAGAGAGCTTTGCAAAGGAGGTCAGTATCATTATTCCTATTTTACACATGGGGAAGCTAAGGCACAAAGAGGTAACACGACTTACTAAAGGTCTTCCAGTAGGTAAGTGGCAGATCCGGGAATGGAACCTAATCTGAGTCCCAATCCAGTGCTTTAGCTACTGCACCATACTGCATCCCTTATGCTTGTACTCTAGAAACGAGACAGTTTGGCAACTATATTAACATAAATGAAGGCTAGCCTCACTTTACCAAGAAAATCCAAGATGGCCAATAGCTGAAAACTAGGAGAACAAAGGATTCTGCTGCTCCTTGTGACTGCCATCAAAAAGGTTTAAAAATATATTCCTGCAGATTTGTGAGAGTTACAAGTTCCAGTTAAAGATAAATCAACAAAATTAAAATATTGTGCTGTTTTATTGGTGTAAAAATCACAACTGCTAGTTCTGATTCTGCTGAGATACATCCATGCGATTTAACATCTATGATCCCACAGCCAGAAGAAGCCATTAAATAGAATATCTGCTGTTAGTCAGCAATTAATGCAAATTTACATATGAGATCAAAAGGTGTGTATCATACAATATACAACAAAACCTAATACAGTACATCAACCCCAACAACAGGATACACTCAGGGAACTTTTTCTTAATAGTGAAACCTGTCTATATGCCAGAAGACTAAGGCCTGGAGACAAGGTAACAGAAGGTAACCCAGAAGTCCTACGAAACAAACTTTATTTTTTGGCTAGGAATTAGAAGTTCAGAGAGGTATTGACACATTACTTGACAGTACAATCTGTTACAGTAAAGACTGGTGGATATGATCTGTTAATAAAAGGTAATGTGTGAAGCATGCATTTACAGGTAGTGCTCAGGAAATGTGCAATCAATACATTGGGAATTAACACCCAATTCTTTTCACAGAACAGATGACCGAGGAAGGTCTGTTACGTATAGTATCAGTTGTACCATAGGTCATTTATATGCATGCGGCTGAATCAAGATCATGAGTGGAAAAATGTGAACACCTGGCAATCTGGTCACATAGTGCACAAAGTATGAAACAAATATGAAATAACCAATTTTAGATGATATGGCAAGGTAGCCTGCAAGAAACTCTGTGGCAGCCTGAGGGAGCTACTTTATTGCAAAAAAGGCAGGCTTTCTGGAAATGTGAATTACTTGCTAAACTGTGAAAGGTGGTTTGGGAGATCAATTTTGGTTCACATACCAGATCAATTTTCCTGTTTTACACAATAAAACAAATGCTGCAGTGTAAGAGGCATTTATGGTATATATATGCTTTAATGTTAAAAGTTAGCTGACAAGCTGTCCTTTTCTTTGACATGAAATATAGAAACCATTAGGTAATTAATTCCAGTTTGACGTTTTGGCCACTGAAACTGTGCAAACTCAACTCCAGTAGAAAGATTATGCACTCCCAAGGAAATGGCAGAGGAGGCAGTGCCAAGATTCAAGGAAAAAAGTTATCTTGATTTTTTTGATTGAAGTTAAAATACTTAAATGCAAAGATGGACAAACTGGACTGGACAGAACAGAATCACAAAAATTAATGTTGAATAGAGCGCATTGAGCTGAATGAATGGGTCTTTCAATAGGCTTTGAACCCAATCCCCCTTTCCAAATTTAGTAAATTCACAGTTAACGGCAATTGGCTTATAGGTGAGAGAAGGGTCGAAGCTGTTCCAGTTGGACTTCCAGGGAGATTCTCTCTTCAAGAACATCCTGGAAATGAAAGATTTTCAATTTATAGTCCAAAGTGAAAGAACATTGTGAAAAAATTCTTACTGTGATCAAAATAAGGTAAATGTAGGCATCAGTTTTGGGCACTCACTTCAAGTTGTACTCTAAAGAACACAAGAACCCCTTCCCTTCAGCTGAATCACAGTCTTGGCTAGTGAATTCTACATACTATGAATGAGACCTTTGTTAAAAAATAAAGCCATTTAGCAGGCTGCATTCCTTTTTTGTGCCACCCAAATACTAGGCAAGGACAAGTAGGCATGAATTTATACATATGATATTTTCAAACAATCGGGAGAAGAGAGTGAGGCAGAATTTCACTTGTTAAAGTTTCATGAAATGAAGTTTGTTTTCAGTGAATTTCACCCATCCCAATTGTCTTTAAAGAACTATAATACAGATTTGAATTCAGACTTGTCAGTTTTCTAAATGACCTGCACTCCAATCTAGCCAGCATAGCATAAATTCAAAGTGTTTAGCATCTGGATTGGTTTAGTATGAAATTCATAATTAAGACGAGGTGCTGAAAAAATAAATTAGGTAAAAGTATATTGGCATCCAAAGACAAATTCAAAAGGTAAAGAACAAGACAACAGTGAGCAATGTAACTAGTTAGGTTAGATTGGTGACTGTTTTCTTGTGTTTATTTACTGAATTGCAATATTTGCATTTCAGACATTTTGTGCCTTTATTTTTTTTCAATATGCTTATGAAATGAATCAGTGTTTTGTGCTTTACATTTCATTAACATGTTTCAGGATTTGATTCTCCCCTCCCCCACCCTAAAGGCTGAAGGAAAAAACCACAAATGCACTTCTAAGTGCATCTGCTAGTTTTCCTAATACCATCATCTCAGAATAGTGAAATTAAGTGTACAAGCTAGTAATTGTTCTAGTCTTATTTTTGCTATACTTAACAGCACATTAATCAGTAATATCAAGATAATTAGAAACAAGAAGGCATCTTGTAGAAACACTTCAACACAAACTAATTTTCTTGCCCTTTCTATTTTCAGAGTTCCACAAGAGCACATTGGAAATCGCTATCTCCTGTAACCACAGACTCAGAGATGTAGGGCTGAAAGGGACCTTGAGATGTCATCTACTCCAGCCTCCTGCACTGAGGCAGGATGAAGTATACCTAGACAATCCCTGTCAGGTGTTTGTCCAACTTGTTCTTAAAAACATCCAATGACAGGGATTCCATAACCTCCCTTGGAAGCCTATTCCGGTGCTTAACTATCCTTAAAGTTTTTGCTAATACTGAACCCAAATCTCCCTTGCTGCAGATTAAGATGATTACTTCTTATCCTTCCTTCAGTGGACATGGAGAACAATTAATCAATTACCTTCCTCTTTACAATAGGCCTTAACACATTTGAAGACTTGTCAGGTTTCCTCACCAAACCTTCTTTTCAAGACTAAACATGCTTAGGTGTTTTTTAAATTTATTAACTTTTCCTCAAAGGTCAGGTTTTCTACACTTGTTTTTGTTGCTGTCCTCTGGACTCTCTCCAATTTGGCCACATCTTTCGTTAAACGTGGTGCCCAAAAGTGAACACTGTATTGCAGCTGAAGCCTCATCAGTGTCAAGTACAGTGAGACAATTACCTCCCATGTCTTGTATAAAAACACTCCTATTAATACACCCCAGAATATTAGCTTTTTTCGCAACTGTACCACATTGCTGGCACATATTTAATTTGTGATCCACTATGCTATCCACAGATCCTTTTCAGCAGTACTAATGCCTTGCTAGTTATTCACTTAGCTATTTAAAATGTTAAGCTGTTTTTATACATATCTCCTATGCCCTCTCCCATATACATTTGTGTGTTAATACACACAGATCTCTACCTTAGTACTTAAATGGCCCCATCACTGTGCTACCTCAGACTACACATGTGCACACACTTCTCAGAAACTGACATACAAAGAGAACGATGGTATTACCTTTAACTGTTGCTGTAATTCACTATTCAATCTGGCCAAAACAGTGTTCGTTTCCTTATTGCGTCTAATTGATGCCTGAATTGCCTTCTTGTCTTTCCCCACGGACCTGAGGATATATTAAGTGCTTTTTTGTAAGTCTTTTCACTGCCAAGCACACCAAGAAATAACTGATAAGTCTACTCAATTCCTTAGTCCCTATTTAAAGTGCTCAGCAAGAGCTGTACAGAGGACACTTTTTTACATAATTTAGTGATTCTTTCCACTTATTTTCCTTTCTATAGACTAGGACACGTAGACTAGCCTTGTTTGCACAGAAGCTTGCATACCAGTTTCCTACAGAACACAATGAATTACGTTCTTAAATTGCAATAATAAACGTACACCTTCCAGACTACCGATACAATACCAGATTGACTTTAATTTAATTTGATTGTGTTTAGCGTAGACTTGAGGGTAAAGGAAAATATGACAACTGCACATTTAAGTTCAAGACCATCCATACTCACCCACTTTATTCAAAATTAACAATACAACACTAACATTTACAGAGCACTTTTGATAGTCAATGTATTTTGCAAAATGTGAGTAAGTTTTTCATCCAAACAACTGGAGTGTCTTATTAGGTATATCTCAACCTTAAATATTAATGTTGACACCTTTAGTAGTTTTATATATCTGATTTACAGTCACTAATAGTTATTTAACACATTGTAAAATCACTTGTAGCTCTTGCATAAGCTAACAGTATTATTTGCTGTTTCAGTGTGAACTTCCCAATATTAGACATTCATACTCATCCTGGGTTACCTAGGGATAGACGGCTGTGAAGCAAGAACAGCAGCTATGACACCTGTTTTCTGTGTATGCTCCTCAACTTCAGGTCTCAGCTCATCTTCCGATTTTAACCTTCTGCGAATAGGCTTTGGTGGTGGAGCAAGAGGTGTGGTGCCTTTTCCCTGGGAGGCAAAAGGTAGCCCATAAGCAAACATCACAATTATATTTGTACTTAAATCAACTGGCTGTGCAAAACTTTCTGTATGAATTCTGAGAACATTGACTCATAACAGGTCTACTTGAGTTCTCTCAGGTAGCATCAGAAAAACTGCGTAAGAATAACTCATCTCAAGGGAGTAGTAACTGACCGTGCGGGGTATATGTGTGTGTGTATATATTATAAAAAATGATAACGGCTCCAGCCATCTGTTCTCTATGGACTAAAATCCTAAAAATAACCCTTGTATGAATTAATTTTGGTAACAATCTACCTTCATTAAAGTGAGCTTCTACTGTCATGATTTTAGATGGAACCAGCCCAGCACGTATATAATATTTTAACCAAAAATGTAAATATTTCAAGAAGTTCTGAGCCTTTGAAAACTGAGTTCAAATCGAAGCTTCTGCAAACTCAGATGCAGCAGTCACTAACTGGCAACAGTTCTAATACACATTCTTCTATGCGTTAAAACCTACACTTTCCTCTTAAATTTCATTTTACATACCGCATTAACAGGGACACTAGCAGCTGCCTTGTCTTCAACTCTGCCATCTGTTTTGACAACTCTAAGGGAGCCTGCAGAATCAGAGGGTTTTTCAACCTACAGAGAATGAGACAGTTTAGAAACTCTGTATGAGACCGCAAATATTTAATTCTGTTACAATTAGGATGATAGCCAGGTGTGTCACATTGGTATGTTCTCTGGTTATATGAACACAGTTTACAATCTCAAGTCTCTTATGTGAGCCCAAGTACTCTTTAAAAGCTCAGGGATGGAGAGAAAGGGCTGTAGCTGATTACCAGCACCATCTAGTAAATCTCTATGCTACACTACTCTCACTATTTCTGATCTGCAATAAGATCACATCACCAGAGACATGCAGGAAAGTTATGTTTCATGAGAGGCAGCAACAAGAGAGGATTGTTGGACCCTAAATTATAACCTCTTGCTACTGGAACTAACCTCAGTATAAAAAGAGATGACCAAATAATAAAGACTTATTTGAAACTTCTGATCTAAATCAGATGTTACATATTATTTATACTATAGTAACTCAAAGGCTGGCAACAAAGATCAGGGCCCCATTATGCCAGGCATTATACAAAAACAAATACAATAAGACTGTACCTGCCCAAAAGAGTTTACAAACTAAACAGATTTGACACACAAACAGTGGACAGGGAAACAGGCAGGATGTGATTTATGCAAGGTCTGCTGGGTATAACTAACAGGGTACACCAATGTATAACACTAAGTGGTCTACAATATATCCATTTACACTGACCTGCAAGACTTCTGAATGTGTTTCAATTTCATCCTCCTCCTCTTCATTTACACTTGATGCAGCAAATGCCTCAAACTGGCTGAAGTCTGCAAAATTTGGCTGTTCTGGTATTTGCTGAGGTGAGGTACTGGTATGAGCTATTAGGCTTTCAGCATCCACTGGGCGATGCACATGAGGACCTACACCCTATAGCAAAACAAAGATGACAGTAATTACTAATACTGTGTTCTTGAAAAAACTGACAACACAGGAGCAAAATCTTGTCCAAACAAGAGTTTATGCAAGAATGCTAACCAAGGACAATTATTTAATTATGTATTACTGAAGAAATTACTGCCTTTGTTTAAACTTGTAATAATGCTTGGAAGTGTCTATCCTGTCACTGGAACAAACATGCGTCTTATCATACAAGTACAAAATGACTATATTTGAAAGAAGAGGCAGAACACTTTGGTCGCCCATTATCAGTGGTACAAAAATTATCAGTGGTAAAGTTGAACTTCTTTCCTTTCTCCTAAACTGTTTTGTTGTCCATTTTTCCAAGTGTACATCTCTTTGAACGGATAAAACCTACCCTTCCTCCAAAGTGCTCTTCTGGAGTTCAACTGAAACAGCAAGAAGGTGAAAGACAAAAAAGGCAGATGGAATATTGGAGGCTAAAGGCTACACAACAATTCAGAATTGAACAGTGTGAGAGGAGAAACCCTGAGCAATACCAAGGTGGAGCAAAATGTTGGTTCATTGCTTGGGAGTGTTGTGGTGACTGATACCAATGGAAGAGTGCCTTCAAGCACAAAAGTAGTACACCAAATCATTTCAAGCACTCCTGGATGTATCTTGGGATTTAGCATACAGCTTGTTAATTTTAACCTTTTGTTTTTAAAATAGTTTAGGAATTACACAGTGGTCTCCCCCGAGAAGTAGAAATATGAAGGATAATTATTAGAGGAAGTATAACCTTTATATTGTCTCCTATTTTGAATACACATGTTTATTAACAACTTATCTTAGTATTAATAAGACTGACTCCCTTTCTGTGTCGTCTCTAGGAAGTTAAGCATTCTTTTAGGATGAGTTTGCAACAACCACTTCCAACTCAATGCCTATAAGAAAAACTAAGGATAATGAATGATTCCCAGTTTATATTTACTGAAATAAGTGGATGGAGGCTCAGAAACTGCTACTTCTTGAAGACTAGCTTGTCATTTTGGAGAAGGCAAATTGAGAAATCCCTTTTTCTTCCTCTATCCCAGTCTCAAGGTTAATGTACTTTAATATTTAAAGTAAGGTGGCTGGCAGTAAAGTAGATAAAACCTTTCTACTATGACATGCTAATTAATAATATGACAAAGTGCACATCAAAAAGTTTTTAAATTGTGTTTTTAAAACTAAGGTTATGCATGAAGACAGGTTTTATTTTGTTAAAAATTCCAATATGAACTAGCATGAATTTGACCTAGAACCCATTTTAAATATTTAGGTTATATTTGATGCTTATGTTAGCTCTAACTATGAGGCAACCCCTGGAACTAACAACTACATTTCATAGCTCTTAAAACTGTATATGCCACCTGTGACGGTTCTCAGGGTACCCAGAACTATGAGTCACCTTGTTACCCTTGCCTCCAATGAGGAGTCTTTTCTTGTGGTAGCTGGGTGACAGCTCCCTGATGCTGCCAGTTCTTCCTTCGCCAAGTAGGTTAACAATACCTGCACTGCAATCCCCGAGTCCCTTTGAATCATTCCCCTGTGATACAGCCCAATGTTGACTAATCACAGAAATTTCAGATCCTCTGCAATCTGCGGCATACCATAATTTATCAGTTTTACCTTAAACCACCATTACTGTCAACACAGCACTTGTGAGCACTTATAATAAAACAAAAGTAGGTTTATTAAAAAAAGAATTAAGATTTAACTAGTGAGAAAGGGATGGTGGTAACTGCTTACAACACAAAACAGAATCATTAAATGTAAACTTGGGTTTGCATTTATCAAGTTACCTTTCCTATATAATAAAGTTGCTTCCCCCACAAACATGAGCCCATTGCAGAGCTGACTGGTTTCACCAGAAGCAGGATAAAAGCTTTCATGGAAGCTCCCTGCTTCTTAAGGGATTTCCTCAGTGATGGAGCCACAGTGCCCTTCTCTACACTACAGCACTTACAGCAGTGCAGCTGCACTTTTGCAGCACTTGTGGTGGAGATGCTCTAAGCTGACGGGAGAGCTTAACTCCTGCCTCGTGAGAAGCGATAGCTATGCTGGCAGGAGAAGCTCTCTCCTGAGTTACGTAAATTATACCAAGTAACCTGTAGCCTAGACGAGGTTTATGTCATACTGAAAACAGGCAGGGTGAATTCCTGCCTTGTTGTAGAGTTTCTTTTCTACCTTTAAATGGTTTTGATTGTTTATCATGGTCTCTCATGGGTTTTCCATTGACTATTTTGGGATGTGGCAAGGATAGACAATAGAACCTTGCATTGGCTAGACAGCTGACTAGGGACTGATTAGCAACTCCCTCTTGCTTGAATGGACGGATCATCATTGAGACACACCACTCAGGTGACTAAATTTCTACTCCAAGTCCATAAAGCATACTTTAGATAAACACATTACTCCACAAATATTACCTGTACATACATCAATAAATTTTGAGTCTTGTCAAGTTACATGCTTTCTGTAGATAGCTTACATATTACTCTTCATGGATAAATATCCTGTCAGACATATGTTTGGTGCAATGAGTTTGTCAGGTTTCAGGTGAGAGTTTACAAAGAACAGGGGACCCTCTGCCAAGGGATGTCTGTCTCACCACTCCCAACTCATGCCACAGTATTTGTGTAGCATATTTCTGTACCGCTACCCAGGAATTATTCTGGGAAGGGTGTTCAAACGTTTGTAAGTTTCTGCCTCTCCCCCCAACCCATGTGGCTCCTGGACCAGAGATACTTTCCCTTGACCTCAGGGGCAAAGTACTTCAGGCTTCAATGTCTCCTTTTAGTCCACTGCTTCCCTAGGAGCAGGTCCTCATCCTTCTGGGGAAGTCCTGCAAGGTGGCAGAAGCCTAGGCTTGAAAAGCTCTGGTACACATTCATACTCCCAATGTTTCAAAAGACTGGCCTTCTGTGCTTCCTTGCTGCCCATATTTTAGAGTAAAGTTAAAAATTCAACAGATTGAAAGACTGCACACAGGCAAAGAATTATACTAATTTAAAAAAAAATTGTAACAGAATAAGTCAACTTCACCTGTGAGGGCAGTGGTCTTGGAGGCACTGCAGGGGGGTAGGCAACAACTCCAGCTTGTTGCTGTCCTGTGAAGAGACATAGGTTCTGAATGACAGTTGGATGACAGGGCTATTTCCATATATTAGGACATGCTCATTGCAAATATGAAGAACACGTGTTCAGTTTTCCACTCTGTCAACATGAAAATAAGCTGTGTTATCTGCGCACAAGCTATCATAACCAGGACTGTCCTTCAGTAAGTGACATGCCACAATTATTCTGTAGCCAAGGATAAAAGGTGTCGGCTATATTTAACATACAGAGGCAAAATATAAGTATTAATGTTGTAACACAGGGCCTTCAGGTCTCAAGCATAGCCAAATTAGGCCTTAGGATGAGTTACACTAATTTACCTTTGTAATATAGCTAAGTAAATTGATGATAAGCCTGCTAAACTTGTGTCTGGTTGAGATATCCTGATGTTTTGAAAATAATTGCTGAGTTTGGATAATAATGTCACTAGAGATTAGTTGAGACCACAAGATAACCGTTGGTAGTCAGGGTGAACTGTTAGAAACTTCCTTAATGTTACTGTTACTGTGGTGATAAGATGACAAATGTTAATGAGTATGAGAACTAATGAATTAATCTATGAAAAACAAGGCACCTCATAAGCAGTGGGGAGTGAAAATTCAAATAACGAAAAGGGGATAACAACTTTCCTAAATATGTATGAAGCCCAGTGGGTGTCAGCGTAACATATCATAAAAGCTATACCCTAGTGTAGTGATTAACACTTGAGGTTTTTCACCAAGGCATGCTGTGAGTAATCTAAATATGACACATTCTAAATTGGTGTCTCCTTTACCAGACTGCAGTGTGTATTGTATGGTTGGCTATTAAGAGAAATTACTACAGAAAGAGCACTAGATAACCTCTGTTGTGCACCATGGGGTCCCCCTTCTGTTGATAACCTCACCGCTACAGTCAATCTTGTGGGCTGAACTCTCACAGATTTAAGTAGGTGTCAGCCCTCACCTTGGGGCAAGTAATTGGTTACATCAAACCATAACTACAGATAAGGCTACAATACTGTGGCCTCTTTGGTCAAACACAAAATTGGCAAAAGGACAGAGCAAGAGACTGAGAATCAGACCTGGGTTCTACTCCTCACATCATCAGTTTGTTGCGTAAACTTCTCTACACCTCAGTTTTTTTCCCCCAGCAGAAAAACCCTTTTTACAGTGCTTTCAGATCATGAGCTGAAATTATAAAGGACAGCATCTCTGTCAACAAACAGTAAGTTACCTGTAAGAATTCTCTGAGGCTATAAATCTATTACCACCCTTCTGCACCTGAATCTGCATCTGTCAAGAACTCCTACTGCTTCAATTTTGAGCACATTCAATTTGAAATGTGCAGTCCTCAGTTGGGTCACTGGGGTTCGTGGCTCCCATTCTCAGGGCCACCCGGGGGTGGGGGGGGGGGAAGTGGGGCAATTTGCCCCAGGCCCCACAGGGGCCCTGCGAGTCCTGGCCTTCAGTGGCAGCGGGGCCCCTTCAGTGCTGCCAAAGACGCAGAGTGACTGAAGGGGCCCCCCACTGCTGAAATGCCACCGAAGACCCAGACCGCTGCAGCTCCCCTGCTTTGCCCCAGGCCCCCTGAATCCTCGGGGTGACCCTGCCCATTCTCATGTTTATCCACTTGACTACACTGCCTCTCATTTACTGACATTTTATTTAGGAACCTACTGTTTTAATTAAGTCGTTGATTAAGCCACTGTTTTTCTTTAAAAGGGAGTCTAAAATCTGAATAAAAGCCATCAGTAGATTTAAGGCTTTCGCTTCAGACCTAATGCTGTCTATTTAAAAATAGAGTTAACACTTTCTCCAGAGAATTTTTTTTTGTTTAAGATAAATATGTACTAAGCAAAGTAGCAAACGCATGGATGTATAATATACCTACCTGGAGTAACTGAAAAGGATCTGTTCATATCTAAAGATGATGATCGAGAATGTGAAGGATGAGGTCTAGGAGGGGGTGGGGGTGGTGCAGTGTTCTCTGGAGATGTTCCTGAATGTGACCTGCAAAACAAGTAAACCTCTGTAGAGGCTTAGGCAGCCAGAACAGTAAAAATTCAATTGCAAAGTGCAACCCAAAACATCTATATGAAGAAATCTTGTTTCAAGATTAATAGCCGCTACCAGCTCCTTTTTCCCCAGCCAAATCTAGTTTTTAAAATCAAAAGACTGGCATTTCCCGCTTCTGACAACTGAATTTGTTTTTATACCTTTATTTCCTCTTCAAAATCCTCCTTACTGCACTCTTATTACCTATTGTAATGTTTGTGGAAGCCTATAGTGTCTGACAGTAGACATCCCAAGTGTTAATTCAGGAGAAGGTATGCAATATCCAACCTAGACCGGAAGTCATTATGATCAGGACTTTTGTGAAACATGTAAGTTTTGTCAGTAGCCTGAATAGGAATTGTTTCCTACTGTTAAGTGGGATGGTGTTAAAGAAAATGGGAATTTCTAGTGGTTCTGCCTCAGTCAAATACAAGTCAGCCTTGAGCATGATCAAGCTGAGGAAGTGTCAGTATATGTTTGCAGATGTGAATGCTAGCTTTTCCATCTGAAGTTTCTATTACTCAGTGCATTTGTTTAGGATCTTGAGAAATACTGCCCTTATTCTTGGGTGTTTTCTTATTTTGTATGAATTTTAAGCTCTTACAAATGCAAGACATATCAGTAATGTCAAGATCCAAACACAGATGCAGATCCTGCAAAGATTTACACCTTTTAGGCAGTGGTGACTACTTTCACACAGCAAGCCTCTCAGTGCGACCCCCTTTATAAATTAAACACACTTTTTAAACATTTAACCCTCTTACAAATGCTGGCGGCATAGCAAGGTTTGGGGGTGGAGGCTGAGAGCTCGCAACCCCCTGAGTGGTCACAACCCCCCATTTTATAACTCTTGATTTAGAGGAAATCTGATGTAAATCAAAATAAGCCCAAACTCAGAATGAGATTAAAGAGAGATGAAGTCTTATGTTGCTCTAGTGATTTTCTGTCTAGAGTACTTTTAGTGCACTCATTTAATTAAAAAAGAAACTTGGGATAAGTCTATATTACAGAGGCCATGTCAGCATAACCTTGCGATGTAGATGCAGCCTACACTGATGGAAGGGGTGGTTCTTGTCTATGTAGCAACATCACCTCCTCAAGTGACTATGGCTACATCAACAAAAACCACCATCTCAGTAATGTAAAGATTTATATAAAAGTAGACAAAGAATCAGCTTTGCAATTAAGTAACACTGGAAAACACTACAAGTTAATTACAAACCCTTTCTGGTTATTTTGACAGTTTTCATAATGTTTACTACATGAAATCACCCTAATTAATTTAGGTTTAAGATATAACTTTGAAACTGATCCTATGCTGTTTAACAGCAACATTGATTTCCAGTCCTATTGTACAAAGCCCCCCCTCCACATTGGAGATTTTCAGTGCTTTTAAAATCCTCTTATTTATGATGTTCTTATTTAGTAAATCATAGCCTAGAAGAATGAGAAAGTCCTTGGGAAGTCATCTAGTCCAGTCCCCTGCACTCAAGGCAGGACTAAGGATTATCTAGACCATCCCTGACAGGTGTTTGTCCAACCTGCTCTTAAAAATCTCCAATGATGGAGATTCTACAACCTCCCTAGGCAATTTATTCCAGTATTTAACTACCTTGATAGTTAGGAAGTTTTTCCTAATGTCCAACCTAAACCACTCTTGCTGCAATTTAAGCCCATTGCTTCTTAACCTCCGAGGATAGGACAACAAGAACAATTTCTCTCTGTCCTCCTTGTAACAAAACTTATGTACTTGAAAACTTATGTCCCCCCTCAGTCTTCTCTTCAGACTGAACAAACCCAATTATTTCAATCTTCTCTCAGAGGTCATGTTTTCTAGACCTTGAATCATTGTTGCTGCTCTTCTCTGGACTTATCAAGTAGAATGTTCTCATGACTGAACATGGAGTAATAGCTGACTAGCCACTTCCATCAAGCAGTGCTGTTCTGCTGCACCAGAAATTTTAACTTTATACATATTAAGGGCAGACTGGTACACTTCTACCATATATCACTAGGGAACAGGTTGTCTACACTTTTGATTGTTAAAATAATGACCACCATAAATTGTTATTTGGCCTTTTAAATGCTAGTTAAAAACAGCCAAAAATATCATTTGGGAGGGAGGAAGTGTGCTTTATAATCTTTAATATTTCTTCTGTTACTACTCTACTGACCGTTGCCGAGTTACAGTGCTTCCCATCTGCTCTGGATCTGAAGTATAGGAGTCTGAACTGCTGTAACCATCTGCTGGTAGAATGAAAGAACAAAATTTCATTTTTTTAGTGTTAATTTATCACAATTAAATTATGCTAAAAACAGCAACAGGTTATATTACCTATGCAACAATAGAAAAGATTATTTCAAGTCCAAAGAAGAAATGTACCTTACTGTTGTACTTCCCTGTAAGATACCATCTGGGCAGGATTCTAAACCTTGAGTCAAATAACTGAATATCCCCAAAGAAAGTAACAGTAATACAGTCGTTGGCAGAACAAACTAAGACAATTCCCACCATGGGCACTAGTTGGTGTATTTTGTTTTTAAAAGATGAAGAGTAAGACCTAAGAATCAGGCTTATCACTTCAGAACCTTTTAAAATACATCAGAGGACAGACAAGCAGGTAATGAGTACAGGTTCCTCTATTTTGTGAACAGTTTCTGCAGGATGGAGGCTTGAAGGAGAATTCCTTCCTAGAGGCCAAATCAATCAAAACCTTTGTAAGACATATAGAGATCAGGACCACGTAACACCTCTGACATGTACCTGAGAAGGGAAACAACCCTGAAGCAGGGCAGCAGCTATGTCTTGGATTGAATGAACTCTGATGTGGGTTTCCAGCTTTAGGCTAGCCACTTTGCAGCAACGTGAGATGCAACCACAGAAATATTTAGATACAATCCTCTTACGTGATACCACTGCCTTGGGAATTTGTCAAGTTGGGCTGACTGTCAGGATCTAAGTAGCTCAGAGTAGAACCACTAAAAACTTAGAATCATAGAATATCAGGGTTGGAAGGGACCTCAGGAGGTCATCTAGTCCAACCCCCTGCTCAAAGCAGGACTAATCCCCAGACAGATTTTTACCCCAGTTCCTTAAATGGCCCTCTTAAGGACTGAGCTCACAACCCTGGGTTTGGCAGGCCAATGCTCAAGCCACTGAGCTATCTCTCCCCTTATTCTCAGGCAGACAGAAAAGGCTCTCGGCACACAAATTGGAACAAATTGGCAGAACTGGCTCATTAAGGTGGTATTCCATCACCACCTTGAGGAGAATCTCAGATGAGTCCATAGCACGGCTTCATTCTGGTGAAGCGTGGTTTACAGTCAATAATCACTACAGCATGAGACTTGCTATGACCTGAGATTATTGCAGTCAGAAAAGTGGATGCCCACCTAAGGAAATGGAGTCTCAGATAATGAAGTCTCCTTTTGAGTTGCTTAGTAACTATGGCAGTATATATTAATCTCTCATGACACAAAAGACTTCCAAAAAGAGTCAATATCCACAAGAACCTGAAAACAAGGTGATACATTGACATTAGTCAACTGATTCATGAGATACCAAAATAACTGACAAATGTAGTTGGATGAAGTTAGTTTAAATTAATCTCAGAGGTCAAGAAGCTGGTGAAGAACAGGTAAAGAGATCCACATTGCCCTGTTTATCTCTCAAATCTTTTTCTACCTACCATTTTAAGCATCAGCATTAATTTAGAAGAGTTCCCCCAGGATGCATCATGCCTTCTAGAATTTCTCTGGCTAAAAACTGATTTGGGTCCCTGAGATCCATGACAGAAGTTTCCTCATCTTTAATTACCAGGAAGCATGTGGAATAAAATCCCACCTATCTCATTGGCATGGGTTTGGATTTCCTATAGTATCTTTCACAAATAAGAGTATGTTCAAAATCATTCTTGGCTGAGTAAGAGGAGGGATTCAATAGGACTGTAAGAAAACCTAATTTTTTGGCTCTACAAAATATGTTTAGGACCCATATTATATCCAAGACCTCTGTAGCTCAGGACAAAAGGTTACAATATGGCTCCAAAAAACAAGAGTTCCTGGCAAACACTGGCTAGCAATATATTCTAGAACCCTTAAAAATGTTTGGTGCTCATTAAAAGGAAAATTAAAACCTTTATGTTGCTGCTGATATGGAGGCAGAGTGCCCTGAGCACCCTAGAATTCAGCTGCTGACATAAAAGCTACCTTTTTAAGTGAGGCATATCTTCCCTCCCTTCAGAGACGGACCAGAAGGAAAAGAGAGACTAAAGAATGAAGGGTGGCCTTTGACTTCATTGCCTTCTGTAGAAAGGCATCCACTAGTTTCACAGAGGTGTTGTGTAGCCTCCAACAAGCTATAAGTCTGTAGTGTTGACTTCAAACACTGAGACCAAAGGATACTGGGGACTGTGCTGGAATCCATGGTGGAAAAGATATTGCAGGATGCTTTGGTGGTGAAGTTACTTAGCTGAGACTAGAGAGAAGCTGGGTGGTACACACAGAGGCCCAGTGATCAACTGTTAAAGTCAACTCAGGCTAATGATCCGAGGATTTCTCTTTTGAAAGCTATGCCCTCAAAAATGAAGTTTGCACTTCCGTCTGTCTCACTGGTGAGCTGCGACCCAGAGGTGAGAATACTACAGAGACGGTATCTTTACATTAAGAAATTCTCACTGGTCAGTTTTTGTTTTAAAAGAAGACTGCATGTCCCCGTACGCTGTGCAGTTGGGCTGAGTCTCTTATCATAGAGTAAGGAGGCAGCCAGAGGCATCACTGTACTTAGTTTCAGCTCCAAAAATAGAAAAAATTCTATGCATAGCAGATTAACATTTAGATATGTATGGGTGTAAAAAAGGAAAACCTGCTCAGTGTAGGAACTATGTACATAATGAAAATGTAGATATCCAAATATATACATCCTTTAAAAACCAAGGGGTGCCTGAATCAAGGTGCAATCAAGTCACTAAGAAATACTGATATGTAAGATCCTTCAATAGTACCCCCCATCCAACAGAGTGGTAACAGACCTCTAAAACATTGTGTATAGAACCATTTCTTGAAGAACCCTGTGTGCAAAGACAATGTCTGTGCAAGCCTGGAAAACTGTATTAATATTTTGTGGCAGTGTAAATGTCAGATGAAGTGGTGATTTTGTGAAGTTCTTGCAAAAACCTCTGCTCACCAGGTAGAAGTAGACTGCCAACCACTACCTGCGCTCAACAGACCAAGTTCCCTTGCTTTATAAAAGCTTCTTATACATCTTACAGAGGAAACCTGGAGATTATCTTCATTCTGATCTTTGAAATGATCAACTGGCATAGCACTTAGTTTTCATAAATCCACAGAAGAGTGTATTAACCTTCTGTGTTGGGTATAGATTGGCTTTCTAACTTTAGAATGAACCAGTGTCACTGAACTGCTATGTCTGATACCACTTTCAACACCACTCCTTCATTCTGTCTCATATCAGGATAAGAAATAATGGACAAAAATATAGAACCTCAGTTTGGTCAGGAGGTGCTATCCGAGTACTGAATACATTCATGAATACTCTACATGGCACAGAGTGAAATGGAACTACATTATTTTGATGTGACCGTGGTCTTAGGGCAGCTATATGTAAGGAAGCCTCCTTCAAGTCTATAGAAATGAGAAAGAAGTGTTGTAATATAAGATAGCTATATAGTGGATGAAGTGGTCTGTATCTTGAGCCTCGTGTACTGTTTGTGCAGCCATTCAAGGTCCAGGATGCCTCTTAGTCAACCAGATATCTATAGAGAAGAGCAGTAAAGGATGGTAAACCTCTCTGGGCAAGAAACTTGCTTTATCACTCCAACAGAAAGTTACTGGACTTTTCTGTAATAGGATGGTTACTTCTAAACGTGTTTGGATAAGGCAATTTGGGCATTATACAATTAACTGCAACAGTACTTCCCTTCCCTTGATGATACTGGAGGAGCGTGAGCAACTCCTACAAGGATGGGGAAACATAACACTGCAAAAAAGTCCAGTCTTGCACACAGTTTAGAATTTTCCTAATTCTGTTAGTAATGCTAGTTTTCTACTGGACTGAGTAAAACTTTCTAAAAGGAAGTACTGCAGGAGTATATTCCCAGAGAGAACAACACTTTAGTTTCAGGTAGGCAACAGTCAGTTCAGGGAGGAAAAAAGCTGCATTCTAGAGGTCTGTTTACTAGATACAGATGACTAGCTTCTTCGTAACCAACCACCCCGTTCCCCAGAGTATTCCAGTATATCCTGGGATGCAGTCTCGTCTGCAAATCTTCTACGCCCCCTACATCTGATGGTTCTAGAATTTCTTAAACCCAATAGCAAAAGCTTACATGATATAAGCAGAATTTAACCTAATTTAAATAAGTAATGGCTTCAAAAATCATTTCTTACTGAAAGGTTCTTATGCAGCACTGCTGAGCTCTTTTTTTTTTTCCTCTTTTTTTTTTTTAAATAAAACCTGGAAAAAAATGACAATTTTTTTCTTGCTTCAAATATTACTTTTGTTCACTTCTTCTCATGTAGTGACTCTGCAATTCCAGCTCTAAAAGAGTTCAAGTGGCTAGGCAGACTGCAAGCCAACCTCTTCTTCAGGTACCCTTTTCAAAAGAAAGGGTTTATCTTCCTCCCTCTGTACAATCAAGTAACCTGTACAGAGACACACGACTTAGCAATAGTAGTGTCTAAAAAGATCTTTTCACTTCCCATTTGTTGGCAAATTTCATCCCTTTGTCTTGAATGTGGTCCTGGCCACAGTTATCCATGCATTTATTACCTCCAGACAGGATTACTGAAATTCCCTGTATCTGAAGCTGAATGTGAAATGCACAAGAACCTCTATAGTCTAGGCTTCCGTGAGCACATCAGACCCTTGATTGAGTCCCTCCACAGGTTCCCAGTCATTTTCAGATGCCAGTTTAGGGTATTGGTTCCGATCTTCAAAGAAGTTTATGGTTGAATCCCCAGACACATTAAAGACTGAATCTGATCGGTGAATCACAAGACACTTGCACTCATCTAGGGAAATGCAGACCACAAAGCCCAGATGGAAGCACCTGAGAGCTAAGAAAAAAGCACTCTCAGTCTGGCTATGAAACAAGCTTCCAGAAGACAGGTAAGTCCCATCTGATTGTCCACAGGAAACTGCAAAAATTTTCCTCTTAGAACATGTCTATCTACCACAGCATCACCACCACTCCCTTCTACCCAAATGACTACCTCCTCGCTCCCTGCCCGAAAAGCCATCCCACAAATCAACCAAAAATGAAACAAAATAAAGTCCTCAAGTAGAATTTTTACACTGAAAAAGGAAGACAAACTACAGGTTCCACGAAGTTCACTAGGGACCTTGCTATTTATTTCATGTGGAAGGTGCTCAGACACTATGGTGCACTATGCTCAGATACTATAAAATCCTCGGAAAGGAATAAGGTAACCCCCCTGGGCTACCTGATCCCCCTCCTCATCTGTTAGTCCGTGATGAGGAAAAAATCCTTAAAGAGACCGTCTCACAATTTTGTGTCACAGTACAAAAGACAGTCAGTTCCAACTGCATTAACTGGTTTCTTGAGGTATACAGATTAACATAACCTTCCAAATTATTTTCTATATTTACTTGTTTGTAATGGCATTTTGCAATTTCTCCTGGGAAAGGCATAGGCTTCCAGTCTTTGAGACGGATGTTGGATTTGAGACAGCCAACTTCAGTAGAACATCAGGCCACTAACTGAAGAGGAATGTGACCTCTATTTTCTTTTATTCCACTACCCTCTTCTTTACAGGAATAATTCTTCCTGGTATATCCAGAGCTGCAAGCCCTTTTACTTCTATTAAGGCCCTGACAAAGGATCCAAGAGGACCAATGTCAGATATTGATTTCTATTGAAGGAAATTATACAATATAATGAACAAAGTGAATGAAAAACAGTTTCAGGAATAAAAACCACAGAGATTAGATACTTAGACTGACATCTGATTTGTGACTAGTCTGTGTGATTACACATAGAACAGGCTAATAAAATCTGTATAGTACTATATATTTGGTGCAGAGAATATTAAAACCAAGTTACTGCAACCAGGGTAAACAGAGGGTTATCATCTGTGACTTTTGACATTTTTTCTAGGTAATCACAAGGAATTGTGGTATTTTGGCTCACAATTTTTCAAAGGAACTGAAACAGTGACAGCAGATTCCTTCCTTTGGTAATACAACCATTTTCTAATCTTCAAAAAAATATGTTGAGACAAGAGTGGGACCAAACCCTAATTAAAGCTATTTCTGCTTGAGATAAATAGTGCAGCCAGTTTACACTTCTGAGATTATGTCTGAGAACAGGAAAATAGTCTTATCAATTAAAATAACACAGTTAATTTCTTACCAGATTTAGGATTAGATCCTCAAATGGCATAAATTGGCATAGCTCCAATGAACAAGCCAGAGAAGCTATACCTATTTGTATCTGCTATTATCTATTCCTTTATCTTTTTGTAAGATGGGAAGATACTTCCCAAGTCAAAATACAATGTTGGACATGTTTCTTGCTTTTCAGGAACAGTCTGTGCTCTTATTAGCACAAGAACAATAATTCAGGTTGACATTCCTTTAAAGTGTGATAAATGGGTTAAAACAGTGGTGACCAACCTAACTACACAGGAGGGCCACATAAACCTAAGCACAACCTTGTGTAATCCAAACAGATTCTATATACTTGTGTAGATGAAAATGATGTAAACATGACAAAACAAAACACTAATGAATCAGCCGTTAGTATACTGTGTTGAACCAGGTCGTGCGTCTTATGAAATGCTCTGGTGGGCCTTGTACAGTCTGTGGGCCATAGATTAGGCACCCCTAGGTTAAAAGTTGCTTTGATACTTACCAACTGTATTTCCAGCCACAAATTTTGATGAACTCATATTATTTTCTTCTGAGAGGTCAGGTGGTTTCACAAGCAGAGGGCTAGTGGGATTAGCAAGATCTAGGTGGAAAAAAGATTATTGCTATTCATTTTAAGTAAGATTAAGTGATATACAAAATACACTGAAACTATCCTTCTCTTCAGGGGCCAAGTCTTCATTAACAAAAGTTCAGCCCTAAACCAAAATTTTGCACTTGACTGGAATTTTAGATGGGTAAACTACAATGATACTACCCACACCATTATAATTTTAAATACAAAAACTATTCAATTCATAAATAAAAATTAAACTTTGAAACTTTACATTTCAATATTGGTATATAATTGCACTGGTTAATATGCATATATATAAGAATTTTCCAAATATAAATCTTATAAAATATTCATTTCTTGTCTCAGTGGTGAAATGCCTAAGTATGCATGCTTTAAACATTTGTTTTGCCCCTCTACGTAATATTGTAAAATTATAGTCAAGTTTATAAAATTTTGCAGTTTTAGGATTTATTAAGTTAACAATACGGGTCCCATTGTGCTAGGACTATACAAACATGACATAAGCAAGTCCCTGCATCAGAGCGCCTACCTTGCTTATAAACTCTTCGAGGCAGGGGCCATTTGTTATATATCTACCCAGTGCCTAGCAAAATGGGACCATGTCCTCTAGGTACTACCATAATAATGTCCGTTGGTATAAGACATGACATCAGACAAGTATGCCTTTAAGAGAAAAACAATTTTCACTGTATATAATGCCCTTGTCAAAAGTTCTGAATTAATTTACAATAAAAGGTTAGACATTTTAAAAATAAAATCTAAATCGATATATTCACTGATGCACATCAAAAGACAACAAAAAAACCCTCACTTTACTTCCCCACTCTTCTGAAAGTCATAGGACAGTAGGCTTTGCAACATGCTCTGGAGATCAATAAATTCATTATATGTTGGACCCAAAGGAGAAGCAAATTCCAGGCTAAAAGATATTCCCCTACAGACTATTAATTCAAGCACCTGATATGATCAGAAACCCCAGAGTACAGCAAAAAGCAGTGAAATCAGATATACAAGACGCAAACTGCAATGGGTTTTACAGTTAAAGCTTAATAAACTAAATTGCATTTGGAAACAAATGGGATGTCTGTCAATTTATGATTCACTGGTGAAGTGCACCCTACACAAAGAGCACTGGTAAACAATCTGGCAACTGCTATCTGTACTAAATTAAGTTTCCAGGTGGTGTGCAAATGAAGCCCAAATAGAGTGTGAATAGGTATGAGTAAATATGGCAAAGCCTGCACCCTAGAGGCATGCTTTATCTTCCCTCACAGATGCAAAAGGAACATGCTCTTGGCTACTGCTGTTATCTGGAAATCTCTAGAATTTACAGTGTTAGCATATTATAGAAGCCCACTCCCCCTCCACCCAGCAAAAAAATGAAGGTTAGAGACTGGGAAATAGTATGGCAAGATTGTTAGAATCAAGAGATGTTGGAGAATGGGAATAGACATCATTTGAGAAAGGCTAGGAGGTTTCAAATGGATGAGATGAAAGCCTCCAGCAGTAGCAGACCAAATCTCACCCATTAGATTTTACTAAATAGAACCGACCACACTAAGTAACAGGTCATAGTCCAGAGCTCCCCATGCACCTCAAGAACTTGAGCATGAAATCTGGGAAAGTTCTCCCACTCCTGAACCAGATCTGCATCTTGATGCTTCCAATCTATTCCAAAAATCTTATCTTAGAAGCAGATGGAGAAATCCTCACAGCAACCATCAACCCTCTAAATCATTGTGTCAGAATGCTCCTTTAATTCATGAGGTTCTCCACCACTTGTAATAGCTACACTGGTTGGATCCCCTGATACTACTGTCTAAGTGCAAGGACACAAGGCAGAATTGTTATGCAAGAAAATCAAGCTCTAAAAGTCATCACCATGTAAGTATTCAGTAAGATGTTATAGGAACACAGCAGCTGCTTTCATAATTAGCACAAGAATATAGCTTACCACTTCCAGTTCTTTTAAGTTCCATTTCCTGCATGTGGATTTTGCTTGGAGTCATTCGAATGGGCACCGGGTGAACGATAGCAGTATCCTGCAGAGAGGGAAGAAAAATTTTTTTTTAGCTTTCAAATGATTCCATTAAGAGCTGTTTTCGACTGCATTCAGTGGCAGTTCCCAAGCTTATATTCATAAGCAAACATTTTTACTGAGTTCCTATGAACCTGATACTATGGTAAATCGGTGGCAATATAAAACCTTGAGATAGAACGGGTTTCAGACAGGTAGCGGTGTTAGTCTGTATCAGCAAAAACAATGAGGAGTCCTTGTGGCACTTTAGAGACTAACCAATTTATTTGGGCATAAGCATCTGATGAAGTGGGTTATAGCCCATGAAAGCTTAATGCCCAAATAAATGTGTTAGTCTCTAAGGTGCCACAAGGACTCTCTTTTTTTTTTTTTGGAGATAGAACACTTTCCATAACAAATATCCTTAAACTCAGTGCAAGTGTACATGTATTTAGACTTCCCTAAAGTGGTCTCCAAACTTTGGTCCCCGGTTCACAGAAGTCTGCTGGTCACATTGTGCTAGCTGTATCTGTAGCTGCTAAGCTGCATCAAAAAACACCTTAAATACTTTCCATTACTACCTTTCCCTATAATCAGATGGTGTGGTTGCCACAGGCATGTTGTATGTCCATGAAATATGAGATGTAGCCCACGCTATGAAATACTCAATTTCTTTTTAAACGTAAGATCAGGATCTTTAGATGTAGACATTCCAGAGGCCCCATGTACTTCTGATGCTTCAGAAAATTAAAATTAGAATATCCTGGAAAGTCTATGGGCTTGAGAGTCTAAAAATTTGATTGTACAGTAAAATTCACATCATTTCAGGGAGCCCATTAATATCTTACAAGGGCATGATGGAAGCTTGTGTTTTTTTTTTGTTTGTTTTTTTTTAAGATAGACATCTCTTGAAGGGTAACATGCCACCTAAAGGCAGAAATAACTGTTGCTGACATTTAGAGTCACTATCTATATGAAGTACTTCTGTGGGCATTGTCAGATGAAATGGGCTAAGTCATGCTCTATAAAGGGCTACCAGATGTTGCACTCATATTCCCAAAGCCAAGCTCTATACTCGAGTGCTCAACTCCCACTGAGGGCAATGGCAAATATGCATATGTATCTGGGAGGAGAACACTCTTAAATTTAAAACGGCTCTTGAAAACTACACACTTTAAACTGTGCTGTTAGCTCATTTTCACAAGGCCGAGTGTGTGTGTGTGTGTGTATACACATACACACTCGGCCTTGTGAAAATGAGCTAACTGAGCACGGTTTAAAGCATGTAGTTTTAAATTTAAATAAAGACTCTCTCTCTCTCTATATATATATTATATATATAAAATAAATTAATTTCTACACTATTTAAACTAACTTGCACTGTACTGGGAAGATAAAAAGTTCAAATGTATACTGCCAAATGTAAACAGTACACTTCCTTACCACAGTTCAAACACTACTATGAACATTAAAACATCTTTAGGCATGAACATGGTTTAAGAGGATACCATGCTTTCTATGTAAGTTTTTATATACGGATCAGTCTTCTATTGTAGCTAACAACAGTCCTTTGCTTCCGAATGTTCCATATGTACTCAAGTGTGGCTATTACAAATCTTATGTGATTTAAATTTAGAATAGCTTGACATAATATTGCCCAACTTAGTTAAGGGAAAGTCGGTGACAAAAGGCAAGTTTTATTTTTTACTGTTGTATTTGAAAATGCAATTTCAGCTTTCCCAAACCCAAACTATAAATTCAGTATTACTCCTCTCTTTCTTATTCCTCACAGGTAAGCTCCCTCTTCCTCTCCCCCTGCCACTATTTTTTTTTTGGCCCAGCAAGCTGTTTTGTCCTACAGCACAGAGAGTTTTTAAGAAAGTTAATTTTGTGACTGCCCTTTAGTCAGTCACCAAGGGATGTTCCAGATAACTGACTCCCTGATTCTGAAAGGCAGGAGCAAGCCACGTCAAGTTTTAGTATTTTAAACTCTGTGCTGTGGTGTCATTGTCCAAGATCTCTATGATATGAAGAGGTGGCAAAACAACACTAACTTGGATTTGCTTGTATTCAGTTTTCTGCTAGCAGAATATATGAACAAAATTAAATGAATCTTGCCTCAAGATTCAAGAAGTTATGTTAGCAATAAAACTAAGCTTCATACCTTCCTAATAGTCTATAACAATCTAATTTTGCAAGCAGTGTTACTACTTTATACTGCCTGTTACATTTCAAAAGTCAAGTATATGTCAAGACTTTAAGAAGGTGATTAAGCCAATATACACAATATAGAAAAATCAATCTGTAAAATCATCCACAGGACAGAAAAAATGTATTTTTCATCTCAGTTGATTCCTTGTCATTTTTGCTAATTACTGCTAAAAATAAGTTACTAACTACCATGCAAGTTGAACAAAGCAATGCAATAGCTACAGTTCTTGATTAGCCAAGCATTTGCTAATAAATATGCTGTAAGAAATGGAGGCATTTAATAGCTATAAAGTGATTTAACATTCTTCCATGAAGGAGTAATTAGGTTTAGGTAAGTTATGTTTACACTGAGGAATAGGGATAAGTACATAAGAACAGCCATACTGGGGTTAGACCAATGGTCCATCCAGCCCAGTATCCTGTCTTCTAACAGTTACCAATGCCAGATGTTTCAGAGGGGAAGAACAGAACATGTAATCAAGTGATCCATCCCCAGTCGCCTATTCCCACCTTCTGGCAAACAGAGGCTAGGTACATTTCAGAGCATGCATCCCTGCCCATCCAAGCTAATAACCATTGATGGATCTATCCTCCATGAACTTATCTAGTTCTTTTTTGAACCTTGTTACAGACTTGGCCTTCAACACCCTCTAGCAAAGAGTTCCACAGGTTGACTGTGTGTTGTGTGAAGAAATATACAAATAGAAAGAAGGCAGTTTTTATATTAAGTTGTAAGGCAGATGTTTTAATTTGATTTTTTTTATTCACACATTCGAGGGAAGCTTTTGGACTAAGTCTTTGGGACAGGGACTATTTATACAGTGCATACCATAGTGGAGCTCTGATTGTGGCTGGGATTGCTAGATGCTACTGTAATACAAATATACTGGCAACAATGGTATTAACTCAGACTTTGCAGAGTAATTAATTTTTTAAAAATCATTTATATAATCTAAGATTTTATGAAATTAACAAATTTAATACGGTAAGATATGTACTGGCCCCTACTCCTAAGCAAGATGTTAACTACTAATCACTATTCACAGCACTGCTGCAGTTGCTAATGCTACAATTAGTGCAGTTGTCCTATTGCCAGAGTAACTTGCTAGCAGTATGTATGAATGACTATAAAGTACCACACCAATTTTGGAATATAACAAGAACATGAAGTTTTATATGGATGTTTAGATAATCTGGATAAGTCCGTTATGAGTCTTTATGTGCACAAAACCAACAAGGCGTAAAGAGAAGACAGCTATGCTGAAGTCCAAGTTTGGGTGACATAGCTGAAGGATTTAATAAGACTATTGGTTCACTGTGGTTCTATGGATAATATTTTGTTTACATTCAAAAAGTTTTAAATGAAGTGTAATAAAATGTATACATCGATCAGTAAGTGTGTCAAATAATTTCCTTACGTAGATTTGATAGCACTTTTATCACATCAAAAATCAAGGAAAACATTTCCTGTACTAAGCTATTAAGAGTGAATGGAAAAAAAGGAAATCCCTCTTTCCATCATAAGTAGACAAAATTAATAAGCCTGCCACCAGTCCCAATCAAGCAAGAATCATGCACAATAGCTAAAAACACAATGTATGGAAATTCAGTGTTAATAAAATTAATTTCAAACAAGCAAGCTAAGTGATTGACTTACAGGATCAGCTGGTGCAATGTTAGAATCAAATTGGGTCAGAGTTTGTGAGCTTGAAGAGCGTTCACTAAATGTCTCCCACTGCTGAACAGACAGAGGAGAGACAAGTCAGCATGATGAGAAAGATGAGTAAAAGATCATTGGAGAAGAAATTTAGCATAGTAGTTTAGAGGTTGCACTGGAGTTTGTTTGTATATCCTATTGGCTTGACTTGGAACAAACAACACACATTAAGGGAATATTTCATAGTTTCAATAGGACATTGATATGCAACCAAAAGTATTACCTTTCTCTCAAGTTCTGATCAGAACTGTGTGCACCACACTGAAAATGTACATATGCACACAATTTAGAAGCTTTTTATGTGAAAGAAATATGCAAACTGTTGATATACATACAAGATAGAGAAATGGTTAAAACATTCAGATTCTGTAAAAACAGAAGTGCTACATCTTGTACATATTCATAATTATAAATCCTATGCAGAGGCTTCTTATGTTTATATAGTGGCAAAATAAAAAAAAAGTGTTTAACATTTAGTGTTTACAGTACTCTCGCAAAAACGTCATAAAACAAACACTGAGTTGAGCATAGACTATTCTAATTAAAACAACCCAATTTGACTTGCCAGTGAACCCCCTGAGAAATTATTCTATTCTGCATCAGCACATTTATTTATTTATTAAACAAAAGTGCATAAGTTTTTAAATTATAACTGAAACAATGCAAGTAATTAATGAGTTCAAACACATTTGAGTTTATCAACCAACAAGTAGTCAACCTCTGATCAGCTTTACAAGATATGGGCCATGCTATATTACAATACATAATTGCCAAACAAGATCCTCGTGCTTTTTTTTTTGTGGGGGGGCGGGGGAAGGGGCAGAATGCAGCTGCAACCAGAGCAATTGAGAATCAAAGATCAAATTACTCTTTGCAAGAAGAGTGCTGAATGAGTTACATGTCTTGTAATTAGTAGAATGGTGAGTAAATATTAGTCAAACTTTATTTCAAACAAAAAGTAGATCAGAAACTTTTTGGCAGAAATGAAAAGGTTTTTTTGTTTTGTTTTGTTTTTTTACACACAAAAAGGTGTTAGTATCCGCACTGAAATCATATATTCCATTGTCCAATTCCTATAAAATGGAACATTTCCAGAATATACAGAAAAGAAAACAGTATTTAAAGGCAAACCATACTCATGGATTGCCTACTACCAAGCCATTTTCTAGGGATTTGTCTGTAAATGGAGCTATTCAGAAACAACTCCAAATGCGGACACATTTATTGCAGAATATGAATGCCACGTTACTGTGCAGCTTAACCCACTTTAAAAGTACATCAAGCAAAACAGGAGCAAGGCACACTTATTCTGAAATAACAGTCCAAACATGGAGATATTCAGGAATACCTGTTTTTGAACAACTATTCCTGAATAACTCCATGAATAGACAAGCCCTTATATGCCAAACTTCAAGCTTTCAATTGATAGGCATAATCTTCAAATCCACATTAAGCCAGTATTTTATGAGCAATTAAGACTCAAAGCATCTGCGTTACAACTAAAAGCAATGCTAGTTCTTCCATCTCTTATAAGGTACATATCAAAAACTGGTATCAGCACGGACATACCTGTATGCTGAATCATAAGATCCTATGTTAGATTGCTTACCTTATAATTATACTTCTTGAAAGACAGTGCATGACACTTATTCTTGGATCTCAGATCACAAGTGCCAGACAGGCAGAACTCCTTAGAGTATTAATGTTTTGTTTTTATATGTAAGAACAGAAGAATGTGGGCTTGTCTACACTTACTGGGAGATCGACAGGTGGCGACTGAGGCATCGGCGGTCGATTTAGTGGGTCTAGTGAAGACCCACTAAATCGACTGCAGATCGCTCTCCCATCTGTACGGAGAGATTTTGGCAAACCAGTAAAGCGCCTTAAACCACTATGGTTTATTGCTAAAAGCAGCCAAGTCAGCAGGCCGTAAAGTGGCCATGCAGCAGCCTCAGTTTGACCAAGGCAGGAAGGGAGGGGGTTTTGGGTGCCACAGAAAGGGCAGCTTGACCCCACGTCCTTCCTGATAAGAGTTGTGTTGAAGCTGCTGATACATGCTTTTTAGAAGAGCAGGATGTGCCCTCAGGAATGTGTCTAACAGGATCTCAAGGCTGCAAACTCTGGGGGAAAAAAAAACACACCTGGTTAATCAATAATGAGAAGGAAGCCTCTTGATAGACCATTGCAACTGCTTGCTTAAGTTTTCTTTTAAGTGACATCATTGTATTACTAACGTATAAATAAGGGGGAAAAGTTTGAGGTAGTGGGACTGGACTCTCCCTCTGGATGCATCTTGAGTGGCACAGTGGTGTGGTACACAACAGCCACACTCAGCTTCAGTAATTATCGAGGATTGGGAGTGTTTTATTAATCTGTTGCTGACATGTGTAAGTGCTTGAGACTAAGTAAAGTTTAGCTTTAAGTGAAAGCACTAGTGTTGTTCTGTTTGTGCCAGCCATCTATCAGTTGGTTGGCCGTGTCTCCCCTGATTTATTTCCTGACCACCTCACACAATAAAAGTTACCAAGAGCTTTGGGTTGAAAGAACCCCTGGTAACACCGTCAACTTCTGTACTCCACTGGATTGAGAAGAATAAGGGAAATTGACAGGAGAGCGTCTCCCATTGACATCACATAGTGCGGACCCCGTGGTAAGCAGAACTAAGTTACGACGACTTGAGTAACGCTATTCATGTAACTCAAACTGCGTAGCTTAGATCAACTTTTGCCTGTAGTGTAGACAAAGCCTCAGCCATTCCCACTCCACACTGGAATAATGCTCAAAGTCAACACACCTTGTTTAAGGCACAAATTCCATGGGCAACCCTATCACTATAGGATCCTATATAAAGAGCTGTTGGATCCTATCAAATTGTGTTCATTCTGGAACCTTTTTACGTCAAGAGTATGGAAAAAGATCTCCAAGGGATGGAAATGCAGCGGACATGGGAAGAATGTTGGCAATACAATAGACTCAGTAAGGTGGAATTCCATCATCAACTTGGACATGACTGAGTTCACCACCTTATGAAACACTGCAGAAGGTAGGCCATTAGCACCTGAAGCTCACTCTACAATATGAAGTCATTAGCACCGAGAAAATGCCCCTTTAAAATTAGAAACCTGACTTCACATGTACCAACTGGCTTAAAAAGAAACCTCTAACAGCTTTGTCAAGAATACATGAAGATCCTGACACCAGCAGCTTCTCAATAAAATATTGCAAAAGTGTCTTTCAAATGATCTATTTAAGACTAGTTTACGACAGCCTGAAAAGGTAGACAAATAAATATAGCTAGAGCACAGAGGCCTTGTCTCTATGGGACACTCAGGAAAATTAATCCAAATTAACTAAAGATGTGAAACTAAAGTGGATTAAACTGCATTAAATTTGTGTTGAAACTCTCATTCAGGCTTAAAGTGGCCTTAGTTTGGGTTAGTTAAATTTTTGAATAAAGACAAACCAAATTAAGTCCACTTTACATTCCAATGAGATTTTTGACATGAGTTTAATGCACTTTAATCTACTTTAAATTTACACCTTTTGTTAATTTGGATTGATCTTCTTGAGTATCCCTGTACAGACAGACAATCACATTTTGATAGCTGAAGTATTTTGCACAAGCCAAATGAAGCTGTTCACGTGGGCCCATTTGCACCCCACTGAAAATGTTTTCTCACTTATAACTGAAGTTCCATCTTACAGATGGATTCTGAAGCCATGCGAGGCCTTTAGATGCTACTTTTGGAGACACCATGCCTATGGAGCTCTAAACTGGGTAAGGCTAACCTGTCCAGGAGCCCCTACACTGGAATAGAATGAGGTGTCCTGACTTGGAGCAATAACTGGTGGCAAAACCTCAGTCTGACAGAACTGGCTTTGGCCACTTGCAAATGAGTTAAGAATCATACTTGTCTGGTCAGTTTGGTGTTATTCATATAAAACTTCTGTACCTCTTGAACTTTGCTAGGACACTTGTTTCCACAGGCACTAACTGAAGGGCATACAGGATCCTCCTTTTCCCAATGGACAGAAAAAATGGGACCTGTCAAACTGGTCTCTTCTCCCTACCACAGGCAGAAGAATATTAACTTCTTTTTCATGTGACGGAAAAAACTTCACCTTCTGTATTTTACATTAAAAAAAAATCTGATGCACCACATCCTGAACTAGAAACCACTCTGAGGATTTACCAGGATTGCCATCAGTCCATAAGAGTGTTCCTTTGCCACCTGATACATGGCAATGAGAAATGTCTTATGGGACAGAACTCATTCATGCCTACATCTTAGTGGTGCAGGAAATGTGACACATTTTGATATTCTTGAGGAAAAATGGGACTAGATGACAGGGGGATGGAACAATTGATAAATTGTCCTGTTTGTTCATTGCCTCTGAAACATCTGGCATTGGTCACTGTCAAAAGACCCATGGCCGTTCTTAAGCTGCGTGTTCGATTGTTTAAACCAGAACCAACTTTTGGTTAACAGGTCTCCGAACATCTTTGATCTCATCTCTAGAAAATGTCTCCTGTTCATGGAGAGAGAAAGTTATCTGGGTGTGGAGTCACTCTGCATGGGCTTCCTGGACGGCTACTAAAGCAAACAAACATGAAGGTACGTCATCTGGACAAAATCTCTGACCTCAGCTTCTGCTGGGATTTCAGAATCCACTAAGTTGTCTTCAGATGAAACATGTCACGAGTATTATGAAAACTTAAATGGCCAGGAGATCCAACATTCATAACAGGTCTAAGTAATTGCCTGCTGGCATCAAGTTTGGCTCTGAGGGATTATTTCTAGAAAAGCCACAGCTGTTCCCCAGGATGCCTTTGTACTCAAGGTGTATGTGTAGCCAGATGTGACACCACTGAACAGCATTCCCTTCACCAAGATAGAAGATGCAATAATCTGCTCATCCATTAAATAATTGCCTCAGAATTCTCAAGGGATTGAGTATGCTGCCAAAATCTTAAGAGACAGATAAGGAAGTCACAAAAAATAAGAAACTTCAGAATGAATAAGTGCTCAGTCTAGGAGAAGAGAGTTTTGGACTCTCCAGAGCACCAAGTTAGAGGTTAAAGACCTTTTAAAGCACCAAGTGAGAGGGGACCAACTGATCTGTTGAATTAAAGAAGGAAGAAGCCAAAGTGCTTAACATCAAAAGTAAAGGTCAGACGATGGAACTGAAATTCATGAGATGTGCTGAGGCTAGTACCTGATGTGTATTCCCAAGCTAGCAGTGGTGAGTACAGCAAAACAAGGACCCAAGCACAAAGCTGGAAGGAGTAGAGCAGAGGTTCTCAAACTGTGGACCACCAATGGTCTGCGAGCTCCATTCAGGTGGTTTGCGGATAGTTCTCTCTAAGGTGTGCGCCTGGGCGGTTGCACACAAGAGAATAAAAGCCACCCACCTAATTAGTAGAACTGTGCAGGTGCCTGGATTCTGGAAAGGACTCACCTGAAAGGTGAAGTGGTGGTCTTGGAGTGAAATGTGGGGCAGGTGGGAGGGGGAAGTGAGGTGAGAAGAAGGAGCGGGGGGAATTTGGGATGTGCAGGGCTGCGGCAGCCAGAGAAAGAGGCAACTTTCCTCAGCTCCAGGGCTGCGGCTGCTAGTGAGAGACGGACTTCCTTCCCAGCCTCAGCTCTGTGGTGGGGGACATACCTCTCTTCTTCCCAGCCCCAGCTCAGGGGCTGCTGCGAGGGAGACACCCCCTTCCTTCCCAGCCGCAGCTCATGAGCGAGGGTACATCCATCGCATTAGACTACTCATATTAAAATATGAATTGTGTGCTTTATATTTCTAGAACAAAAAAAGTATTACTTTTTTTAAAAATATAGTGCTTTTATCCAAAGCGCTTTACAATAGTTTGCTAAAGATATAAACATTTGGAAAGATCATTAAGTGTTCCGCTGAGACCTTAAGCAATTTTCAAGTGGTCTGCAAAAAAAACAAAAAAAAGTTTGAGAACCACTGGAGTAGAGTATAATGGATACCCAACTACTGTTGAAGCTGAATGCAGTGAAGACCTGGAGCAGCAGTTAAAGAGGCATAGCTCCTGCAGGGAGCCCCTCTCTGCCTGGTCAAAGAGGAACTGACTAGGAAGGTTAAAAATGCAACAGTTAAAGTGAAGAGTTCTGACTGAACATCAGAGAAGTCCTTACAATCCTAAACACTTAAAAAAAACTTGGAGTTCAGCACAAACTCTTAGGGAATTAAAATTGAGGAGTGAAAATCCTTAAGATAGCATCTTTCAAGAAGTATAATAATCTTGATGTTAAAAAATAAAGTTAATCATACTATCATTTATTTTAACTATGTAGCTTAAGAAATAACTAACTGCAATGTTAGGATAATTAGTCTTTGCTAGTATTCCTTAACCTAGGTATTTTCCCAAATCCTTGTAAGCTGGTAAATTGGCACAACAAAATCTTCTACTGCTGTGGGAGTCTGAAAGAGCCCACAAGCCACTCCAGGTGAACAAAATTATTTAAGACAGAAGCGATTTCAGATTGTGAAGCAACTATACTAGAGTAGTGAGGCTGTCTACCAGAAACCATTACAGGTTGTTTCTTCATACTTGTTCTCCACACTAGCGTCCAGCTCAAGAAATAGGTACGTTATGGATTGCCAAATTACTGTGACATATATTACAATCAAATCTTTATTGTAACCGCAGGTACTATGTGTTAGGAATACATCTTTTCAACACATAATGGTATGACCACATGACCTTCTAATTCCTGACAAAAGAATTTACCTATGACTGTTTATACCTGCAAAATCCACCTTACACAACGTAGATATAATTTAGCATTGGCTGGACACAGTAGGAAATCCAGAGATCATTAAAGTACAAATTATTTCTTCTAGATGCACTGTATGTATATGCAGGTACATTCACCTTTCAGTGAAATGTTATTTATGAAAATTGCTCAAGGTAATATGTTTACAAAGTGGGAACAATATTTCCTTTTTTCAGCTGAAAGTAATAATTTGCTGGGTCCCAGCAGGTGCCATTTCAGAAGAATACAAATTTTTTTACTTGTTTTCTTCAGCCAAAATTTCACATATGGTGAAAACTGAGTTCAGACATTACTTGGCCTGAAATAGGAAAATTTTATATTTCAATTAAGGTATTCTTGTTTAAGGGAGAGAGTGATGTTCTTGCAGCTTTTCTTTTAGCATGTTTCCATTGTGGGCACAATATGGAACTAGAATATTCTTATGAGCAAGAAATTAAGAGCCTAAATTTAGGCAGATAAATCCATTTTTAGGCACCTAAATCATTAGTTTTCAAGAGTGCTGAGCATCTATTGTGGATCTCTCTGAAATACCACAGGGAAGTTAAACATCATGGAAGTCACTTGGGGACAAATGGGAACTGCTGGATGATGAACATTTGCAAATTTAAGTCACTTATTAGGTGCCTAGATCTGGAAAATAACTTTAGGAGCAACTTATTTTTAAAATATCTTGGCTTGTATCATTTTAGTCAAGAGTATGTAAAGTCAGTGTTATCAGAGTATAGAAAAAGAATTAGTAGTTCTGCTACTCTTCTAGCTCATGGAATGTTCACATAGAAAGCAACCTTTAAAGATAACTTGGGTTGCTGAATTCAAAAATTTAGAACAGATGTCCTGTAAAGCCTGATGCATGTTAATATTTCACAAAAGTATCGTTAGTTTACTTGACTGAAATCAGCTCACTAATTTATTACAGCTTTGAATTGTCTTACTAAAGTTTTTCAGGCAATGCCTTCCACTAGTGCCACCAAACTTTTCTGTGGGATTGAGGCTATCTTGCTGGTGAGTTACTCATTTCAGGATTATAAAGCATCTGCACTAAAAATGGCTCTCCATTTAAGATTTCTCATGTGTCAGATGCAACAATTCTATTAGATGATAGATTCTTTTAGTAAATTAGTTGTATAACGGACAGCAGTGTGTCTCAAACTTTGTGATGCTGTAGTCCCTCACTTCACATTTTGAAAGCAAAGGTAATAAGTGAACAACAAATTCTGGTCTGAAAACTGACTACTCACTCAAACTGAGTTCTCCCACTCTTCTTCCTATTCAGTTTGTAAAAACTATTCCCTACTGAAATGAAAGATTTCCTGCATTTGGCAGCTCACTGACACTGAAAGTATGAGATATCTGGGGCAAACAGTTCGAGAGAATCAAGTAATTAAGTGCCCCAGAGCCTAAACACCCACAGCCTTGGACATATGCAGAAGCAATCCTGGAGAACTCCATGACACTTTCATTGCAAACAGCCTACACTCAATGAAAAGTATACAGTGCTTTGTGGCTCTACAGCAAATGAAATTCTTCTAGAGCAATATCGTTTTACATGCTAGACTGCAGTTCCCATTATTTTTGTACCTTATTGTAATAAACAGTATTTCCAATACTTTTCCTGCACTAAAGTAATATAGATTAAACCCTACATCATCTTATTTATATTGTGGTAGCACCTAGGAACACCAGTCTTGGAACATATGGACCCCATTGCATTAGGCACTATACAAACAAAGCGTTTTTCCTTGCCCCAAAGAGTAACACCAACAAGGGGAGGGATAGCTCAGTGGTTTGAGCACTGGCTTGCTAAACCCAGGGTTGTGAGTTCAATCCTTGAGGGGGCCATTTATGGATGTGGGGCAAAAATCTGTCGGACTGTACTTGGTCTTGCTGTGAAGGCAGGGGACTGGACTCAATGACCTTTCAAGGTCCCTTCCAGCTCTGAGTTAGGTATATCTCCATATAATAAAATAGCTCTAAGAATTAGCAGGTTTATATCCTGTGTCTTAGGCCATATTGTCAGATCTATAGAACCAGGCTGACTCTTCAAGCCAATCTTGATAAGAGATAATGAAGACAAGGATACTGAAGCACACAATGGTGGAATAAGTTGCTACCTTTGGTGATGTATCAAAAACTGAAATCTAAGTAAGACTGTTTGACATGGCTTAATCAGAAGTTCTTTAGATACTGCTTTGTTAAGTACCAAGGATACATAATATAAAAATGACAGTTACTAAAAAGTTAAAATGTTAGCAACAGTAGCTTTGATTTCAAAGTAATTTGTGACCCTGAATCACCAAATAAAATAGATTCTTTATTCTGCTGATAGTGTTTTAGGTTTAAGCTTTCACTTAACGCCATCATTAACGAGACTTGGAAATCCCCCTGGAGATAACTGTACTGCCAATAGGAGTATTTTGTAACTTTGCATTGGACTCAGAAGCCTTCAGAGTACAAGATGTGGAGGAGTCAGTTATATACTAACCGTTTATTATTCAGCAAGCACACTACAAGAACACTGTATTAAGGTCATACAGAATTTAATTAATGATATTTTATACATCACCATGCTCCCTACTGATTTGGGAGAAAGGAAATACTACCTTCAATATGATATTTTAAATGCTTACAATTTTCCTATGTCTTAGTAAAAGATTAACTGCTCTGTTGAAGACATTCTTCAGAGCCAGCATACATGCCTATGTAATCATGCAAGATTTCTAATAAGAAATGCTAGAAAGTTAAATGAGTTAAACTTGAAGTTTCATGTTGTAATATTCTATATATGATGAAACATGAACCTATACACAGTTTAGTTAGTGGCCACTAAATACTTCTCAAATAAAACAAAGCTTTTACTAACCTCACTGCTCTGATTTAGTTCTGGCCAGGTCTGGTTTAGGGATGGCATCGATGGAGACTTGCTTGGAGGTGCTTCTGCTGGAGAGCTAGAGTAACCTACCTCACCAGACTGATCTCCAACTTCTGAAATGACAGGAACCACTATAAATCAAAACAAACATTTAATCAATCTTTATTTGTTGAAAAGCTGCTGATGCCTCATGGAAAACGTAGGCTATGTCTACACTACTGACCTTAGAGCAGCAGAGCTGTACTGCTGCAACTGTGCCACTGTAAGGTCTCCTGTGTAGCTGCTCTGTGCCAGCAGAATAGATCTGTCCTGCTGATAATTAAACCATCCCCAGTGAGCAGCAGTAGCTATGGTGGCAGGAGAGCATCTCCCACCGACATAGCACTGTTCACAACGGTGCTTTTGACGGTGAAACTTGTGTCAGTCAGGGGTGGGTTTTCTTCCTCACACCCCAACTGACAAAAGTTTTGCCAACATAAGTGCTAGAGTAGACAAAGCCTCAGTTATCTTTTATTCTGCACCCTACTATTAAGTATTTGCCTTTTAGACAACTACATGAAACCATCTCCATCTGCTTCAATTGGTTCTTACAGAAATAGTTTTGTCACTGAGAGGACAAGCATCTAATAGTGTTTTACATCTTAAAATGCTTTACAGGTACTAATTCTTACAACACTTGTGAGGAAGCAAAGTATCACTCCCATTTTACAAATAAGTGATTTGCCCAAACAGTGGCTGACAGACAACTCAAGAGTTTCCACTCTTAATTCCCATGCTCTAACCTTCAGGTAGTATTGCCTCTCCCAGGACCCTCTTGAAAAACTAGACCTTGAAGTATTAGTCTGTATCTTACTCCTCTTATTGCTTAATACCCATGGGCTGCACATAATGGAGGCTGGGGGAGGCTAAGTCTCCCCAAACCTCATGCCATTACTGAATTTGGAGGGGGAGAAGGACAATGGCAGATTACTGCACAGCCCCACGGTGTCTGTACCCAGGGGTTCCAAATTGGTTGGAAAAAATCTCGGTCTGTCACAGCCGCGGGTCTGGAGGAGCTCTCGCTCCCTATTGCGGTCTCAGAGCCACAATAGGGGTGGGAGGGAGAAGAGTGAGAGGGGGATAGGTCCACAAGGAAAGAGAAGAGCAGGGGCAGAGCCATGGGGGCAGGGGCAGAATGGGGTGGGGGCCATGGATGGGGCCACAGGTGGAAGGGATGGAATGGGGAAGGTCTCTACGCTAGTGCGCTGGCCAGGACTGACTGCTCTGCTGTGGTTCTGACCAGGGATGAGAGCTTGATTCCACCTGGGGCTGAGCTCTCAGCCTCCCTCCGTAGTACTGACTGAGCTCTCAGATCCTCTTTGTCCCAGCTGAGGCCATGGGGGGGGGAAAGGGGTCGAGCTCTCAGGCCTCCCCCATGCTGGCTGGGGACAGACGGGCTGGGAGCGGTGAGCAGGGGCGTGGCCTTGGCTGGAAGAGGCAGGGCAGGAGGATAGCTTCCTCAAGGGGAAACTTCACCCACTGCCCTGGTTAATATCCCAAACAGTAAGGGCAGATTCTTGTAAATTAAAAATATATTATACAATTTTCTAATCTTTGATGAGGTTAAATAAAGTTAAAACAGCTGATGCCTCAAGAGTCAAGATTTCTGGGTATTAACACAGTGATGGCAAAAGTTTAACTAGGGACTTCTGTTTCCTGGTGGTATAACATAATGAGCAATCTGTTTGATAGTTTAGAGAATGTGTATTACACTATTATGAGACAAATTTCAAATGAAAAAAAGTTACAGCATTTCACCTAAAATCAAGACCATATTGGATATCAAACTTCCAGTATGAACAGAAACACTCCTTACTTGAAAGGAGTTCAAAGCAACAGACATCAATACTGAGAGATTAACAAACATCAATACAAATTGTAATCTGAATACAAAGACATATGAAAATATAAAAGATCTATTAAACCACCTAGTCTGCTTCCTGATATCAAAAAGCTGTTCCCTACAATATATTCACTGTTTGGGTTAGCCTTCTTTTAAACAACTCAACCAGTTGGGCTTCCCTTTGCTAATTTTTGGAGATTACTACAGTTTAACGCTTGTCACATTTATGTTATTTATTCTGTTTTTCCCTTAATTTCACCCCCTTTACCAAGTACTACTAAATAATCCATCTCCCTTTGTGGCATTAAGGCAGGGGTAGGCAACCTATGGCACACGTGCCAAAGGCATCACGCGAGCTGATTTTCAGTGGCACTCACACTGCCCATGTCCTGGCCACTGGTCCAGGGGGAGGGGCTCTGCATTTTAAATTAATTTTAAACGAAGCTTCTTAAACATTTTAAAACCTTATTTACTTTATGTACAACAAATAGTTTAGTTATATATTATAGACTTATAGAAAGACCTTCTAAAAACGTTAAAATGCATTACTGGCACACAAAATCTTAAATCAGAGTGAATAAATGAAGACTTGGCACACTACTTCTGAAAGGCTGCCGATCCCTCCATTAAGGTATCCAACAAGTTTTTAAAGCATGTAAATCCTCCCCCCACATTTTCTTCTGGGTATATTATATTACAGAGCAGTAGCACTGTATGCTCTCCCTTTGCCCAACTCCCAAAAATCATGTAACATCTAAGTTTTGAAGTTACAACTTTTTTGTCCACCTGGGCCTCAAACTGTGGGTATATCTATGTTGCATGCAGCTGGGAATAAGCCTCCCAGACCAAGCAGACACACTCATGCTATCTTAGCTTGAGTTAGCATAGTAAAAACAGCAGTGTGAATGTTGCAGCTCAGGCAGCTAGTCCAAGTCTCTGCTGAAGCTGCAAAGTCTACACTGCTATTTTAGTGTGCTAGCTCAACTGAAGTTAGCAGTCTGTTACCCAGGCTGAGAGACTTGCTCCCAGCAGCAGTATAGACATATCCTAAAACACTGATTCTCCACACATTGATAATCTGCTTGGAATGAATTTCAACTAGTGTCTGGCACCATTCCTTCTTTGGGGAAACAACATTTAAAGTCTTATTTAGGGTAAAAATTTAGATCTACAGTGTGCCTCAAGCAACATTAATGGGGCCAATGACAGTCATTTACGCACATACTGCAGGACTAAGGCTGTGTTTAGACAAGACAAGAGTATTTACAGGCAACTTGATGTCAAAATAAGCGGGTGCTCCAGGTGACATACTATGGTTACTGAACTGCAGAGTACACATACAATTAAAGTTTGAGTCCTGCTCTCAGAAGTGTTCTGAGAGTGTGCTTCAGTTGCTCTGTCTGAATTCTGCAATAGCTCCTTCCAGAATTTTGCCCTGATAGCAAACCTTTTGGTTTAAGAGCCAATACTCCAAAGTACTCTAAAATCTGTACTCATTCCCAGATCTTATTTGGAGGAAGGGGAAAGACGAAAGACTTGAGTAAAAGGCAGCAGCATGGTAATGTAATCTTAGCACACGTCTCCATTACAAAATTAAGTCAACTTAAGGTAGGTTGACCTACAACAGCCACTGCAGTAATTAAATAGTCTTTTTGTTTCTACAATATGCTCCTTCTGTCGGCAGTGCACGCTCTCACCAGGAGTGCTTGCACTGACAGCTCAGGCTGTCAGCCCTGGGGTGGTGGAACTCCAGCTGTCAAAGGCATCAACAGGCAATGTAAGCAACGCAGTGTCTACACGGACACTGCACTGACTAAATCAACCTAAGTGCTATGCCTCTCACATAGGTGGATTTATTAGGTCGACACAGCAGGCAAATTAAGTCAGTGAGAAGAGGATTGTAGTGTAGATGCTTACACAATTAGGTTGATGTAAGCTTCCCCTACAAACTGCTATAGGAAAAAAGAAAGCAGTGAACAAGCTACTATAAACATTTAAAAATGATACTCTATCCCCGACTATTTTTATACAACTTTTTCACCCTTGTTAAAATGACGATCCTGGGGCAGCTTTAATTGTGATAGTACAGGGGTCAGCACCCTATGGCACATGTGCCAAAGGTGGCATGCGATTTACTGTGGCACACTGCTGCTGGCCTGGATGGACGGAACCCTGGGCCGGCAGCAGGCTGAGCGGGGCTGAAAGCCGGGACCCCAGACTGGCCGTGGGCTGAGCGACTCAGCCCGCTGCCGGCCCGGGGTCCCGGCCCCTGTAAAATGAATTACTGGGATGCAAAACCTTAAATTACCATGAATAAATGAAGACTGGGCACACCACTTCTGAAAGGTTGCTGTCCCCTGTGGTAGTATTACTGCCCCGCTATAATACTGCTGGGCCAGAATAGTGCTACTGGTGTAAGCTGAGGGTCATTTGGTAAAGTTACAGCACCCCAATAAGGATCTAATATTCAAATTGCTCTGAAGTCTATGTACATAATGAGATAGTGTTGAAAACAGGGCTTGGGACAGACTTTGGGAACATCAGAAGAACACCAATGAAGATAAATGGATCAATTCACATCTCTGAGCTACTGTGTCAAACTGAATTCATCAGGGGAGAGTGGTGTTCAGATTCATCCCAGAACATTCATAGACTCTAGACTCTAGGACCGGAAGGGACCTCGAGTCCAGTCCCCTGCCCTCATGGCAAGACCAAATAGTCTCCAGACTCATCCCTGATAGACATTTATCTAACCTACTCTTAAATATCTCCAGAGATGGAGATTCCACAACCTCCCTAGGCAATTTATTCCAGTGTTTAACTACCCTGACAGTTAGGAACTTTTTCCTAATGTCCAACCTAAATCTCCCTTGCTGCAGTTTAAGCCCATTGCTTCTTGTTCTATCATTAGAGGCTAAGGTGAAGAAGTTTTCTCCCTCCTCCTGATGACACCCTTTTAGATACCTGAAAACTGCTATCATGTCCCCTCTCAGTCTTCTCTTTTCCAAACTAAATAAACCCAATTCTTTCAGCCTTCCTTCATAGGTCATGTTCTCAAGACCTTTAATCATTCTTGTTGCTCTTCTCTGGACCCTCTCCAATTTCTCCACATCTTTCTTGAAATGCGGTGCCCAGAACTGGACACAATACTCCAGTTGAGGCCTAACCAGCGCAGAGTAGAGCGGAAGAATGACTTCTCATGTCTTGTTTACAACACACCTGTTAATGCATCCCAGAATCACGTTTGCTTTTTTTGCAACAGTATCACACTGTTGACTCATATTTAGCTTGTGGTCCACTATGACCCCTAGATCTCTTTCTGCCATACTCCTTCCTAGACAGTCTCTTCCCATTCTGTATGTGTGAAACTGATTGTTCCTTCCTAAGTGGAGCACTTTGCATTTGTCTTTATTGAACTTCATCCGGTTTACCTCAGACCATTTCTCCAATTTGTCCAGATCATTTTGAATTTTGACCCTGTCCTCCAAAGCAGTTGCAATCCCTCCCAGTTTGGTATCGTCCGCAAACTTAATAAGCGTACTTTCTATGCCAACATCTAAGTCGTTGATGAAGATATTGAACAGAGCCGGTCCCAAAACAGACCCCTGCGGAACCCCATTTGTTATACCTTTCCAGCAGGATTGGGAGCCATTAATAACTATTCTCTGAGTACGGTTATCCAGCCAGTTATGCACCCACCTTACAGTAGCCCCATCTAAATTGTATTTGCCACTGAGATGAATAGTTCACTTCACATCTCTGCAATCCTCCCATGCTTCAGAGTTTTGTAACGCCTCATCCCTCTCCATTACCCTCTGAAGTAGAGTACGGAACCTGGGGTTCCCACTGGTTTCCCTTGCTGACTTCAATGAGCATATGTGCTCCTCACACCCCATCGGTAACCACCTATCATCCTCCTCCCAGCCCCTCCAGCACTACTGCGGGCATGGAGAGATCAGGGGGAAGGCAAAGCTGGTAATAGAGTAATACTGAAGTGTTCCGAGGAAGTCTCTCAGTCTCCCTCACAGTACCCCAACAAAGCCCCTCCCACGATTCACTAACATCACTTCCTCAAAAACATAAGGGAAATTCACTGGCCAAAACTTTAACAGAAATGGTTAATTGGCAGTGCCATGTATGCTTTCAGAATAAATACACCTCTTAATGTCAGGACACAAAGAGCCCCACCAGTCCCAACCCCACAACTGCCCTTCTTAGTGATTCTCCAACCCACTGACAGACATCATATCACAGTCTACGTAATACAAATCACATGGGCTAAAAACACAATCTCTGCTTTCATTTAAAAAACACAGTCACCCAACTCCAGGAGCTGGAGCTTTAAAAAACCCAAATATCACAAGATCTGTCATACGATAAATTTTCAAGAATTGGCAATACTGGGATTTTCTCCTCCCTTTGTTTGCTTGAACATTTGTATACAGAAGTCTGAATCATGCAAGTGTTATTTTAAGAGTATTTTAGGGAAAAAAAGATAATTAAAAGGTTTGTGTTCAGAAATTTCGTATAAAAGTTATTACAAGTGCAAAGTAAATACAATACTTGATATCAAATATAGGTAATTTTGCAACCCTGACAAGGTAGGTATTATGACTATTAAGAGGATTTATTTGCTGCAAGTTGATTTTAATGTAACAGACTGCCACTGAAAGACAGAACCCTTTATAATGTCTTGCAGAAGGAGATCTAGCCAGAAAATTGGGGCTTTTAATACCTGGAAAGGTGATGTAAGAATTCTGACCCTAGGTCAAGGATTCTCTCAATTTTTTTGATGGCCTCAGTGACAAATTTTCCTAAAATACTTAATTAACGTTAGGAAAAATAAAAATATGCACATATACATATCCAAATCATTGTTTTATTTATGTAGGCTGTTTTTTTTTTTTTGGCGCAAATAATAAAAGTAATGTACAGTTGTATTTTGGGGCCCTTGGCTGCTGCTGCCTCCTCTAGCTCCCCACGCATCGCCCCTGGCCACCACTGCCTCCCCACACAGATCCCCCTGATTCCCACTGCCTCCCCACACCCACCCCCATGGATCCACCTACAAGATCTTAATCAAGAATTCTTAAAGCTACAATACCCACCTGCTGAAGTGAAGAAACAGACTGACAAAGCCAGAAGAGTACCCAGAAGTCACCTACTACAGGACAGGCCCAACCAAAAAAACAGGATGCCACTAGCAATCACCTTCAGCCCTCAACTAAAACCTCTCCAGCGCATCAAAGATCTACAACTTGAATCTTTTTCCATATGATAACTATCCTTACACTTCTTGTCAACTGTCTATAATTGACCATCTTGATTATCACTACAAAAAATTTTTTCCTGCTAATAACAGGTCATCTTAATTAATTAGCCTCTTAGAGCTCGTATGGCATCTTCTCTGTATATGTGTGTGTGTATATATATACACACACACACATATATATATACACATATACACATATACACACATACACACACACACACACACACTCTTCTTATACGTTCCATTCTATGCATCCGATGAAGTGGGCTGTAGCCCATGAAAGCTTATGTTCAAATAAATTTGTTAAGTCTCTAAAGTGTCACAAGTACTCCTGTTCATTTTGAGATCAGCATCCACTTTTGTTGAGGCAGAGCACCTGTTTTTTTAAAAAACATTATTAAGAATATGTATACATTTATTTCCTTTTCTTTTTAGCAACCTAAAATCAAGAGGTTGGTATGAAAATTTTGCATATTTAAAAAATCTTTAAAAATAGAAAGACTCTAAAGAAATCTAATGCCAACATTTTTATTTCACTCTGATCAGAGGGATCCAGGCAAAGAAGGTTATCTTTAATGTAGCTAGAAATTTCTCATATTGACAAATGCAGTGATTTACAAAACAATCATTAATTTAAAATCATTTTTAAGATTAAATCAGCATTTTAACCCACCTTCAGGTTACTGAAATTAATGGTACTATCTTTTAGGTTAAAATCATGCTTAAATCTGTTAAAAAGTATGTCCACAGCAGGATAGTGTAGGATTGAACCAATATATAAAGGGTTAAATTATCATGGCTAAAGGATATATATACTTTGCAATTTGTGTAAAGTGCAGGACCTATTGACAGGTGTGGGAAGGCCTTGAAAGAATACAGCTTAATTGGAAAAACTGGACCTGGAAGGGAATTGATAAGATAGTAGAAAACTCCTTGAAGAGACTCCAGTTACCAAGAGTGGTTTCAGTCTGTTTTAACAAGGAAAACAATTAATTGAAGGGCTTCAGTCACACAGCGTGCAACAGATAGGATATAAACGGGTAAATTCTTACTTTTTGTTGCTAGTTCCTGCCTACCTAGTGCCAGCCTATATGCATGTGAGCGCCACAGGCCTACTCCTGTTGTTAATATTGGATCACTACTTATGACTAAGGCTCTGTGCCTGTCATGACAGTTGCAGAATTCATGGACTCCATGACTTCTTGCAACCTTCGTGACTTCTGCAGTGGTCACACTGGCCGCTGCTAGAGCAGCTCTGCAGTCGGTTGCTTGGGCAGTCTTGCAGTCAGCTGCACCGGCTGCTGCTCTGGTGTCCTCCCCCCGCTCCCCAGAGCTACCTCCCTCCCTTCAGTGGGGGCCTGAACAGTAGTGGGCCCCCTGTGGTTCTTCCCCTGAAGTGGGCCCCCGGTTTTCCCCCCATAGTGCTCTCCCTGCCTCAGATTCAATCATAAGTATTTTTAGCAGAATTCATGGAGTGGTCATGGGGCCGTTTTTGTTTTTTGCCCATGACCTGACCCTGACTTTTATTAAAATACTCATGATTAGACTGTAGCCTTACTTATGACTGCATGTTAACATACGAGTGTGACGATCAGACAGACATTTAAGATATATTTTGAGTACCTGCATAAAGATCATTAGGCCTTTAGATTTGATAAAGGAATTTATGGCTGAATGGTGTCATGGTGATACCATGTATGTATATATGAATAAATAAAACAAAAAAACAACCAAACACCACCACCACACTTTGGGGACTTGTCCAGGATCCCACTGACACTAATTTTGGTTGCTCCAGACCCTTGGACAGAAGAGACAGTATTCTATCCTTCAGGGCCATTATGAGGAACTTTTACAGGGATGTTCAGTAAAAGAAAGGAAATGGAGGGTATATTAAGTACCTATGTAGATACACTTTTGGCAAAGCATGGTAGAGGTCCATTGACTGCGTGGAAATACTCACTAGGAGACGCCCATGGAAGTTATGGAAAAAGTTAACTGCAGCTTTCTTAAATAATCACAAAGCAAAGAAGGTACAGGTTGAAGGCAGCTGTCTTTAAGGAACCGTATTTGGCAGCTACAGTTCTGCAGGCAAAGCACACCATCTTGAGGAATGAATGTCGAAAACAGAAGAATCAGTTCAGTGAAGCCATAGAAGCAGCAGCTAGTAAGCTGAATGAGAAGACTAAGGATGTAGGTCCCCAAAACCTTGCTGCCAGTGAAGCCTGGTAGGCTACAGCAGCACAAAGTGACATGCTGAAGCTAAAGTATAATGCGCTAAATGTGGAAATATGTTAAATTAAAAAGGTGCTTCTGCACAAACTAAGAGAACACTGCAAAGTTCGAAGAGGACTGAACAACTGGGGTTAGCAGAGGTATTGGAAACAACATTAGATGAGAAGGGAAAGGAGGATGCTTGGTTTGATAATGAAACAGCTATGAAAGAATAGCTCTGTGCAGTCCCACAGAACAGAATTCATAGTAGTACCTACCTCCCCAAAGCCTTAACAGCCATTTGAAGGAACAACAGCCATCTTGAACAATGGGTCCAAATGACCAACTACGATGATTGCTTAGGCATGTAAGGCACGTTTGCTGCAACTGTATAAAGACCATTTGGCCTTTAAACTTAATAAAAGAATTTTGGTTCAGTTGGTGTTGTGGTGATACCTTGTATTATTACTATTCATAATTATTATTATTATTCCTACAGGTAGATTGAGGGATTAGGTAGGCTTTCTACAAAATATGGTCCAGGAGCAAAGGTTTAATTTAATAAGCGAGAAAGTGCTGTAAGTTTACCACTTTCTAACTCTGACATTGTAAAATACTGAGAAATTAAGTCTGAAAAGCACCCACTCCAACCCCTGTAGAAATTTCATATTTTCTGGGAAAATTCCTCATGTCTCCACAGATCCATAATCTATAAGTAAGGCAACTGCTACTGCCAAACAGATGTACCTTGACAGTCATCCAAGAAAGGAACAGATTTAGCTTGTTTTTCTTATAAGGAAATGGCATTACTGCAGTAACCAGGCCTGAATGCAAATTCACAAAAAGAAAAAAATGAAACTGCTTCTGAATTATGTGACTGGTTTAAGACTCTATACTCAGCTGATAGCGGAAGGTATTAAAATGTTACTCACATAACAGGAATTGAAATGTTAACTACTGCACATTTCAGTGCCAACAGACCATAAGATGTCATCCAAGCCAGCAGTCAACAAGAATACTGATGTAATTTATTTATAAACATAAACAGCATGAGACTTCAAACATACTAAGTGTAGATACAACTAGTCTGACCTGATACTCCTATATTTTTAATTCACATCTTCCTTTCCTTCCCTGTTTGTTTTCACTCTGACACACCTTGTAAATTATTTAGACGAAAATCTTACATACTTGTACAGCTCCTTGCACAGTGTGGTCCTGATCCTGACTGAGGCTCCTTAGAGCTACTATAATGCAAACAGTAATCCTCTAGCTTTTGATGTGTATGAGGAGAAAACTGTTGATGTGACCCCATTCAAATATGCAACACATCAGAGGAGAGCAATGTAGAATAAGATACTATAGGATTATTACATACATCTGAGGCCTCTATTTTGATGATCTGGTTGTCCTTTCTGGCCTTACACTCAAGATGTTGTAGACAGTATTTTTTCTCTAAATGTAGTAAGTAGTACATGAAAAGCTTACTTTTACTTGACATTTGATTATCTTCTTCCCCTATCGTTTACAATTCATCATGCTTGATGCAGTTAACAGACATGAAAGTCATCTCTGCCCCAGAGACTATACAATCTAGGTCAGTGATCTTAAACTTTTGTACTGATGACCCCTTTCAAATAGCAAGCCTCTGAGTGCGGACCCCCCCCCTTATAAATATATAAAAAAGTGTTTTTAATTTAACACCATTATAAATGCTGGATGCAAAGCAGGGCTTGGGGTGAAGGCTGACAGCTTGCGACCCCTCCGAGGAATCCTGATGCCTAGTTTGAGAACCCTTGATCTAGTCTAAGGTAGAAGCACTGTTTAAATAGTACGCTGTATGATGAGACAATGGTTTAATACAAGAATTGAAGGTAGCAGTTTAAATATGATTTGTTACATACTTTTTGTGATCAAAAAGTATGTGGTTATGCAATGTTTAAAGGAGGAATTTGGTCAAAACATGTGAGAGTAGACAGCGAGTTCCAAGCATAGAGCACAGCAGCATGGGAGACAAAGAAAAAATCAATTAAGGAAAGGACAGACAGCACTACGGGTGTCATTTTTCAGATCCCTGAAACAGGATGAGAAACTTGAATTTGATACAAGAGGGAAAAGCCAGCGATGTTACTCAAATCATTCTGCTCTAAAAATAATTTTCACAGTCCATTATTCGTCAAATTGTGGCAGCAACTAGAGGCTTCAATCAAAATCTGGGTTCCACTTTGGCTGATGCTCTGTACAGAATAGAAGACTTAGTTGTTTGAGCATTGCCCTGCTAAACCCAGGGTTGTGAGTTCAATCTTTGAGGGGGCCATTTAGGGATCTGGGCAAAAATCAGTACTTGGTCCTGCTAGTGAAGGCAGGGGGCTGGACTCGATGACCTTTCAAGCTCCTTTCCAGTTCTAGGAGATAGAAAATTGGAGATATACCTTTCTTTCTTTTGCCCAGAAAGCTTATTATCTGAGAAAAGCTTCATCCCATTTTGCCCAGACCAAAGTACAAATGGCAAGATATGCTCAAATACCATAAATTGAATCTGAAAAGAAAAATTCTTACATTTTTGTGAAGGCTGTTGGAGCAAGTTTTACTGTAGTGTGGCTTTCACACAAGCATTACAGAAGCTCAATTTATTCATCTCTTAAGGCTGGTCTGCAGTAGAAAAGTTGAATCCATGTAATTTGATCTGCCAACTAAACTAAATGTATTAGCTTAGCGTAAATCAATATAAACGACTAACAGGTTTAAATGCATCTATAACTAGGGGCTTGCACTGGTGTAGCTACAACAATTGAGTTCCACCAGTAACTTTTGCTAGAGCCCTAAATCCTATTCAAAGAAAAGATCTTAATTCACTAAAGACTGAACATTTTACCATGAGTGCACTCGAATCATCCTGTTTAAATAAAATAGCAAGTGAACTCTAAGAATATTCTAGAGTTGCCTACATGAAGCAAGACACAAGGTCTTTGCAAGCACAGCAACGATTGGTAGAGTGGGTCAGATATCTGCCATACTCACAGGAGCTGCTCCACTTAGTTAAAGCTGTACAACTGTCTAGTGCAGACAACCCAACTAAATGTTCAATGTTCTTAAACTGCTACATGTGTGAAAAAGATTAAATGAAAGTTTCAAATTCAAACTTGAAGGCTCATATAAGCATTTGTCTTTAGAAGCAGGTATTAGTAAATTAAAGCTTGGAAGAATGCCTCAAATTTTGAAATAAACAAAAAAAGAAAGACTGCTTTTGCACTTAGGTAGAAATATGGCATATAACTGAAAGCCAGAAATTTAACTCTTATTTTTGAAGCAGAGGGAAGAAGGGTGTCTGATAGACTTTTAGAGATACCTATATCAAATATCTAAATCATTTTAACAAAGACTTGACAAATACTTCAGCTCAGAGGAAAACATTGAAGAATGACTACTAAAAATAGACAAGATATCCCTCTACAGTGGCCACCGTACCATGCACAAGCATAGTAGAAGGAAAAAAAAAGTGTATTCCTACTGATTTAAAAAAAGAAAGTTTTTTTGGCCAAACTACTAAGATTTAAGATTTAGTAGCAGTACTAATTCACTTAAAAGTGAAACAGAAAATACAAATCAAGTTTGTATCCTTTATGATGTGTGTCATGGCCCAATTGGTTTCCATGGATTGCTAAATCTTGTCTAATTTCTTTCCCTAGAACACTATCAATGACCAGTAAACTAGGCTGATAAAAGTCACCAGTAACAAGGAAGTGACACCTGAAAACCACTTCCTCCACATTTAACTAACTTTATGGTCATACCTTACAACTGTCATAGTGAATAGCTGTTAAAGCTTCAGTTACTCAGCACCTTAATTTCCTTAGCCCTTCTACAGTAAAAAACAGCATGGTCCAACAGAGAGGGTATGGAATGGTTTCCATTCTCTGCCCTTCCATAGGCTGTGCACACCTCAGTTTCCTCATCTGTAAAATGAGGCTAGTATTTTCCCACCTTGGAAAGTATTTTGAGACCCATGAAATTTTTTTTTTGTATTCAGTGTGTTAAGTATTACTTAATTTTAATGCCAATTATTGTAAGTTCTCCAGTGCAAAAAAAAAAAAAAAAAAAAAAAAAAAAGATTTAACATTCAAAGCAAGTTTGGTATTTCTGAAGTAAAATTTTAAAATAAAATTGCTATAAAGCAGCAAAAGATGAGTATAAAACAATTTACTTCTATATATACACAGCATTTACAGGAAATGGTAGTTTGCATTTTCCATTCAAGAAAATCAAAGTGGTCTACAAATACTAATGAACAGGACTCATCACATCCTTGTCAGTAAGTTGTCCATTCTACAGGTAGGGAAGCAGGCACAGAAAGATTAAATGGCTTATCCAAAGCCACAGAAGTTTGTGGCAAAGCTAGGAATAGTATTCAGCTCTCCTGTGCTCTAACTACAAAGCCACTCTCCTTCTCCAGTAGGTAACATTGGCTATAGGTAATATTATCACCAGCATTTATATGACTTAGGATCCTAAGTTCTATTTTTAAAAGTGACTTTGGCATTTAAGTACTAAGCATTAAAACTCAAGTCAAGCAAGCACTTCTGAAAGTTTTACCCTCATGTATTACATGACTCAGGAGAATGGATCATTTCATGTACCATCACAAAATAAGTTTAAACTTCTAAGTTTATTTGCAATTCTGCAAATACCACCTATTTGATTGTAACCGTAACTCGGTTGTCATCTGGACATACAGTGAAGTTTCTTTAGCAACACACATCTTACCTGTTGTGTCTTCCAAATCAATCAGTTTGGGCATTAAACTTTCAGGTAGTTTTTCAGGTAAGTCATAGCCATTCTTCCTAGCAACTACCAGATGAAAAGCAGCACAGAACTCATCCAGTGTCAATGCGCCATCTTTATCAAAATCAGACAGTTCCCTAAAAGGAAAACTTACTATAAATAAAATCAAATTCCTCTCTAAGTCATTTTATTTTCAGATTATATACTCTGTTGCCTTATCTGAAAGATGGTTAGATGTGTATTTTATATAATTCCATTTCTCATGTTAATACTTAGGACCTACAGTGCTATGCATTTTGAGCGTTCTTTAACAGAGATGAGTCCTCATTAATGATAAGTTTTAAAATTAACGACTGGGTTTAATCTCATTTAATATTACATTGCTAAGTCTTTAGTTTACCATCCTTATTTTCTGCACTTTTAAGCACAGATGGTTCTGCTCAGCACTATCTGCATCAAGTAAGTTAGTGGCAGATTATAATACAGCAGTTTTTCAGCATGTTGATATTACAATCTGACACTTTACATACTTTTATTTAATGAGGGAACAATCTCATTTAAATTAGAATCCAAAATGTAAGTTATCTAAAGAGCTAATGAAGCAAACAAAATCTGCTGTGGACAAGTTATTGAATGAGCATGTCAGGCATTGTAGCACTCATTCTCTACTGAAACAAAGAGTAAGATTTGTGTTTAAGTCATTGTGGGACTAACAAATTTACCCAGAAGCATGTGTGACAAAATGAAACACGCATGACAAAAATGCATCTTTTTCCATGCAATTTCAACACATTTTGGTTGGGTGAAGTACCTGACATTGTGGACTTTAGCTCCCTGGCAAATAGGGGCCCAGTCCTGATCCCACTGAAGTCAGTGGAAAATGTAATATTGGCTTAAATGGGAGCAGGACTGACACTAAAATAACACTGGCATTTTGTGCAGGTGACACTTTCTAGGAAGGAAGACGAAAAGTGCTGATTGTCCGACAGCTCTAATATGAAATAGCTGCAGTTCTCAAAAATAGCTACCCCAAACTTTGACACTTTACACTTACCAAATGTGAGAAAGCTCAAGAATAGGTAGTTTTGATTTGGTAAAAAATTCTTTAGCTGCAGACCCTGAAATATTAAAACAATAATGCTTAATATTTATTGCAAGCTTACCAATTTAAGGCTCTTAAAGTTTGTTAAAAACAAACAATTTAGCAAAGAGTGCTAATTAGAAGAGTAAGACTGAAAGTTGACTTATTATATAGAAAAATTAGTTTCAAAGCTTCAGTTTTTTAATCACAGTGGAGCTGTATTGTACCAATAATTTAGTAAACATAGGACTTCTTACAAAATGGTATACAGATCCATGTCCACCAGCACGCTGTCTTTGAGAATACAAAATTGCTACACCTATAGTAACTTCCGTGTTTAAAGAACTCACCTGGAATAAATCCGTTTAGATCAGGCTGAATGGTTTTAAACTGATTTACATAATACTGCCTTTGTTCATCAGTTATTTTCCAGGGATCATCATAACTACTCGATTGCCTACGAATTTCATTTGCAGTTGTAGCTGATGCTACAGTTCGTACTGTTGTCTGGTCCTGCAATGAAACATTTTTTCCTCAGTATTATCTGTCTAAAACAATCACATGGACTGCCATTGTCTCTAGACTACTTGCCTTCAAAGCTTAGTTATTTCTTGTAGAAATTTAAGTGTTGCAGGAAGCTGTCAGCAGATTGCATATTTGGGACTATCAAGCTATAGGAAATATTTCTGCACATTAAATGGTATAGAAGTGACTGCAATTATGTAAGCAACAAAAAGGTATGGAGTGTATGCAAAGAAAACGAAGTACAAATATTCTCAGTTACCTTTAAATTTGGCTTTTCAAATGTTAGCAAATTTTTAATTTTGAAAAACTTTTCTAGATAAAAAAGTATAGTACTTAACAACTCAATGATACAGAAGTATCTATTGGGTAAATAAGCATAGAACAGATTTCTGATCTCCACAACATAGTAAATTTGGGTCCACAGTATGGGTCTAGAGTGAAAGTATGAAAAAGATGATTGCAACATTAATTTGAATGAAGCAAATCAAATGAATACCAATAAAATGTCACACCTGGACAGAAGCAGGATGCATGGCTAAAAGAGTACTGGTTGGTGGGGTATCTGCAAAACTGACCCAGTTTTCTTGATGTGGAGGCGGGGAATGGCCAGACCATATGGGATCACCAGTAGTAGATGAGCCTGAAAGCAAAAGAAACAGTTCCCTTTCAAAATATAACCTGAGAAAAATTTAAGAAAACTTTAGCTGGACAAAGTCCATGGAAAACTGAAATAAACTGATGATAATCACAAACCAGACTGCAGTAATGTGAAAAAAATTAAAAGCTATTCTCCAATGCCTTATTGTAGTATTAGTATTCGATACTGAACAACACTCTTAAATATAAACTGTCAGGAAAAAGGAAGGGATTGCTTACTGTCACTAGTATTTATAAATATTAAGAAAAGATCTGGGTTGTGAACATGTGCTATATCAAGAATAATTAAAATGAAACTTCATATTTTTCCCTTCAAAAAGAGAACTGAGAAGAGAAATCAAACATTGTACTGAGAGGCAAAGAAACTAATTCGGTTATTTAAAGTTATATGGCATTCCTGCAGATATCTGTGCTATTTCTATTTTTTTTCCTTCTTAATGTTTTGATTTGTAATTCCAGCAACAGCTCATTTTTCAGCATCAGTTTTCTTGATATCTATAATTTAATAACTTAACTCTGTTGCTAAAGCAGTGGTGACATTTACTCAACAATACTCGAATCTCAAGTCGGTAAAATTATGTAACATGGTGGTTGAGAGGCTTACCAAAAGCCTTACAGACTTGTTTTTCATAAATGTGTTCTGTTCAGTTAACTTATTTTGATTATGTAGCATTGGACGTTCAGTCCTTTAATAACTTAATTATACTGATGTTTAAATATCTATAGCAACTTTTTTTTGGCATCTGAGTCACCCAATGCCAGGGATATAAAAGTCTCAAGCTCTTCAAAGTTGTGAATCAATAAAAAAACACTGAGGAAGTCTTGGGAAGGAACAGGACGAAAGAAAATTTTAAAAATTTGGACAAATCACAAGAGACAGGTCCGTTTCCTATATCAAGCAGAAATATTAAACCCCTGGAAGACCAAGGAACAGTTGTGAAATTGGCTCTCGAAGATTTTAAACAGAATGAAAGTTGTACAGTGCTTTTGTACAATCAAATGCAATATTGAGGTTATGTTAAATTCTTACAAGCACATTTTACCTCATGCATCCAATCTATAGATGCAAAAAGTAGGTTCATAACTTACTATTGGACTGCCTCATGATACAATCACGAAGCCTACACTGCACATCTGAAGAAAGGGGAAAACATTCCCCACATTATATTATGTCAGCTCTTCAACTTGGATCCAATTTTATGCCACAAGAACAATTAAGCTGTTCCTAGGATGGGTGTCCATAAATGAATTACCATGAGAGAATTTTGTATATACAAGTAGTTCTTTCATGGAAGTTAAGAATTATCAACAGATCCAGGTTAATGGAGATTATGGATAGAGAACACGTCATCAATAGTGAACAGAATGGACAAAACCTCAAAAAATAATTCAAGGTAATGAGACAACTAAAATGTTAAGACAAAACTGTTACCGGGACTATTTATACGTAATTCCAGAATTACTCTACGTTTATACGTATTAAGATTAAGTGTGATGAAATTACCCTTTAGGCTGGGGATTTAGAAAATATTAAGTCACTTTTTCTGGGTGGGGGGGGGGGAGGGATGCTTGATTTCAAGTTGAATTCACAGTACTCCTGGTGTTAATTAGTGATGTCTGAGCCAGAAAATAATGATCCATCCTGCTAGACTCTTGCATCTGTTTGTAAACATAATTGCCAGGATATATTTATGTATTTCATTATCATGTACTGCCTGAAAACAGTTTAAGTGAAAAACAATAAATGGGGGAAAAGGCTGAAAACACTATTGCTTGAAGATGTATGAAGTCTGCTGGGAAAATCACCATAAAGACAGACTGTCAATAGAGTTAGATCAAATCACATGATACAGAACCTAAGAGCTGTAATTATCCTGAATTTTGCACATTTCTCCATACCTATATAAAGATACAGAGAAATAATATTTTTATTCTGCTGACATTTTTTTCAGTTTCATTTAAAACCACAACCCTTACTCACTGTCTGTATTGCAAATACATTGGTCTCTTATGTCCAACTTTGTCTAATTCTCTTGCCTACCCAATTCCCATCTTCAGCCACAACTTCACTCCATTCAGAGTGTTGCTGAACTCATCATCTTTATCTGCCATTTGGCCCATGTCAGACAGGTCCCTTATCAAATCCATCCACTGGCTTCTTCTCACCTCTTGTATCAAATTCAAGTTTTTCATCCTCTACTTCTAATTCTCTGCACAACTCTGCTGCTTCTCTCTGCATCTCACACCTCTGCTTTGTAACAAGGTGGCAGACTCTGAGAGGGCTTTTCTGTTGAGTCACTCAGTGTTCAGTTACCAAAACCCTGCGTGAAAATGCAGCACGACTACTGCTGAGCCATGCTCGGAGACAGGCTTGTTT
>NC_133771.1:110341779-110345804 GCF_003597395.2 Chelonoidis abingdonii
GGGGGGGGGGGGGGGAGAGAAAACTACTCAGAAAAACAAACTGTTCAGAAAACTTATCTGTTACTCTATCTGCTAGGGTGCACAGTAAATTGTTGGGGTCTACTATATTTACATACTATATAAGAAAAAATACAGGACATTACTTAGAATTGTTTCTGGAGAGCTTTCTCCCACTTGAAAAATGGGGAAAGTCTAACATAAGGGGAGATACTAGATTTCATAGTTTCTTCTAGCTATCATTGTAATTAATAGTTTTAACTATATTAGTAGGCAAAAGGTGTTACAATCCACATCCTAAACATTTAGCTGCGTTTGAGATTACTAGCTGGAACTATTGTTCTAGTTCTCTGGTGTACACACTACTTCATCAGACCCATTCCTTGTATGCCAGCGAGGTAAAGCAGCATTTATCCAACAGTGCTGAGAGTAAAGGGGGTGGTGATCTCTCTGCCTCCACACTCTTCCCCAGCCGCTAGCTAATTAACCAATAAAATTAAGTAGAAGCAGCTCAGCTAAGGCAACTCAGAAGAATTTCTCTTCATGTCTCTGTGCCTGTGGTAGGCCCCAAAGACAGGGAGCCAAATCTTTGTTCAGCTCTTCATCTCACCTCTGAGATGCTTTGAACACTGGTTACAGCAAGACTAGGGGAATAGGTGGGATCTGAAATTGCTCCCATTCCTGTAGGTTTTGTCAGGTCTGCAGCTGGACAAAGTTCTGGACAGAGGCAGAGCTTAGTCCCCATCCTGAACATTAAGTTCAGCTACAGGGCAGGATTAACCTGCTAAATAGAAGCAGAATTACAAGAGTGGATTTAAAGATGTATAATACCTGCAAAATGCAAAACAAATTCAAAAACATGTATTGCAAATACTATAGTACAGACAGTTTTTACATAAATTTACCAAAGTTTAATTTAGTTGGTCTGCCAGGGATGCCTACTTTGACTATGATTGATGAAGGGTAGTTGAACTTTCCAAGTTAGTCTTACTGGGTATCGAGGTCTGAGAGAACCTGCCACCTCCCCCTCAACTACTGGCTTCCCTCTTGGATCCTGCAGACCTGAAACAAAACTTGCTAAGGTTAATGGAAGGCTTGTATGAGTTATGGTTCCTGGATATCTTAAGTTAATGTCCTCCTACTTCTACTGCTCCTGTGTTGTTTACTAACTCTTGCCTGCTTCCTTTGCTTTTGTTGTGCATTGTCAGCCAGTTGTAATGAGAAGACCGTTTCCTTCATAGTGAGTTTTTACAAGCTTCAATTTCACACAACAAAACTGGATTGTGTGGTGATTATCAGACTATCACTTGTAGCATTTCTATTCACTTCAGAATAATGGTTCACCATTTCTATACCATCTGTGCAGGACTATAGCATCAAAGAACTAACTGCAATCATTGCTTTTGCATGGGTAGGCTTGGAAGGATTCTATTTTATAAATTTGAAAAAGTAGTTGATTAATCCAAACGTTCCAGTATTCTATTTTTATCCTGTCTTATTTTTTTACACTAAACAGGAAATACAAACCCTCACAGATACTGACTTGTATTCTTTTATTTCTGTGTAATTTTAGCAACTTATTATGGATGAGTTTTTTTATGCGAACAGATGGATCAAAGTGATACATATTACAGTCAGTCAGAGGCTGGCTTAATGATACATAATGCATATGATTTTTTTTGTGCTGATAACTAATGCAGAATATTTAAAACATGATTTTATACAAACACATCTGGTGATTCAAAGTTTAGTTACTACCAAAGAGGATAAATTGAGAAATTAAGTCTTACATTTTATTGACTACCAGATGAAGTTAACAGCAAAAAAAACGTGTACAAGTGATCTGAAAATTTTACCTGTGGAAGTGCCTAACTGACAAAGTCCCACTGACTTTCAAGTGGACTAGGCTCCTAAGTGATTTCTGAAAATGGGACTCAGGCTTCTAAGTCACTTATGAAAGTTTTATCCTTCATCATATGCTTTAACTTTTATTCCTTAATTTCAATTAAGACTGAATTCTTCACAGGTTTTTAGGTGAGGAGAAAAATGGACAATTACTCACATTTATCAGATTTTAACGGCAATCTATCCTTCCAAGCCTAATCATAGTAAATACTTGCCGTATACTTCCAAACTCTGGTTTAACTTGAAACAGTAAACAGTTACATACTCAATCAATTTGAATTGTGGCACTAGAATTGCCTGGGGAAAACCTGGTAGCACCAAATTACTCTATCTTTTAAGTAATCTTAAGCTATCAGCAGAATTGTTTTCTTTTTAGCTACAGTAGCCTTTCCAACAATCTTTTGTTCTTCTGGATGCTTTACTATTGTTGGTATATGGATGGGGGGGCTGTGAACAAGTGAATAAAGGTTATTTACTTTTAACTTTTTGAGAATCCCCTCTGTGCCTGCACACGAGTTGGTGGTCAGTGTTGAATTCACAGAAATTCTACCAAAGCCATGTCCATTTGGGCTTGACAAGTGCCCCCAGTGACATCAACATATGACATTTGAATGCAGCTCCTAACCACCTCAACTCCTTCTCCTGAACTACTGAGAAGACTCTTGAAGGAAGTTATCAGTAAAGTACTTGCTCTTCACTGGCCCACAGTCCTTCAAGGTCCTCTGTGCATGCACACTTGTGGGAGTAAAGAGCAACATCTCTTGGAATGGATGGAAGACTGAGGTCTCAAGTCTCACATTTAACTCTGACATTAAGTCTAATGCACAGTGCTTAGTAAAAGTGTGAACTGAACTCCATGTGGCTGTGCTATATATTTTTCCTATGGTAATGTGTCTTTAAACAGGTCACTGAAACAGCAGTAGCAGGGTTTGTTTTTTTTTATTTAAATGCTTTCTGAGGGGGAAAACCTATTTAAAGATACAATGTATCTCAAAGATATCTCATCATGGAATAGAGATTATAAATTCTAATTCTATAGAAGACAATATATTCACTTAATGTTTAATAAGAGTTTTGTAAATGAGATCCAATAGTTCATGGATTATGGACCCAATCTTAAGGGGTTTCAGGGGCTTCTGTATTAATTATTGAGGTTAATCTTTCTATCTACCCAATGGGACTCTGTGCTCAGTCTAGAAGATACCACCAGAGATGCTTAGTTTTGCAATTCTCAATCTGTGGATTTGTGTCTCCAGAGGTAATATGCTTGTTAACAGCAAAAATGTTCTTAAATAAATAAAATAAATAATTTTATAGAGGTGAGAAACAACAGACCTCAGCCCTATTGTCCCTCAGCAAATTTGTGTACACAGAGTAAATCCCCTACCTCTCTCTAAAAGTGCTAAGTTTCAAAAAGTTCAATGAAAAGAAGATTGTTGGGGGCGGAATAGATATGGACAAGGAGAAGTTTGGAGATAAATGTGAGAAGGGAGGGACAGGCAGTAGAAACCAAAGTTAAACTGTTTGAGCAGCATATTCCAGAAGTCTTGAGGTCTTTCTGAGTGTAGCCTTCACTGATTTGAGATCTACCGTAGCATTCTCTCACTAGAAGGGAAAACCTATAATGGCAGCACGCCGTAGAAGAGACCCAGTTTGGGAATAATTTGGGTAAGACGTAAAACGTAAACAGTGCAACAAAGAAATGCAAGGCCTGGTTGCCTGAATGAAACTGCAGAAAAACCTGAGAGTCGCTGGATTAAGTTTAGAAGTGTGAGCAACAAGGGTGATGTCTTGGTAGGAGTCTGCTATAGGACCACCAGACCAGGGGGATTTGGTGGACAAAGCTTTCATCTGGCAACTAGCAGAAGTTACTAGATCGCAGGCCCTGGTTCTCATGGGAGACTTTAATCACTCTGATATCTGCTGGGAGAACAATACAGCGGTGCACAAACAATCCAGGAAGTTTTTGGAAAGTATAGGGGACAACTTCACAGTGCAAGTGGTGGAGGAACCAACTGGGGCAGAGCTCTTCTTGACCTGCTGCTCACAAACTGGGAAGAATTAGTAGGAGAAGCAAAAGTGGATGGGAACCTGGGAGGCAGTGACCATGAGATGGTCGAGTT
>NC_133771.1:110347812-110415070 GCF_003597395.2 Chelonoidis abingdonii
GAAAAACTTTTTCACTAGGAGGGTGGTGAAGCACTGGAATGGGTTACCTAGGGAGGTGGTGGAATCTCCTTCCTTAGAGGTTTTTAAGGTCAGGCTTGACAAAGCCCTGGCTGGGATGATTTATTTGGGGATTGGTCCTACTTTGAGCAGGGGGTTGGACTAGATGACCTCCTGAGGTCCCTTCCAACTCTGATATTCTATGATTCTATGAATGAAACAACAACATCATGAAAAGTGTGCCTTCTCAGGAGGAAGCTGCATTGAAGATGATAAAAGGAACATGTCTGAACATGCAGGATCTTCAGGTAAACATTTTTATTTCATACATGTTTCTTAAGGATTACCCTTCTTCCTTCTGGAAGATTCTTGAATTCTCATGTTTGAGCAAAATATATAGTTGATACTCTATGGTACTATCATTTTAGATGCAGTTGTGATAAAAAAAATAGCGGAAATACGCAGCTCTTCCTTTTACAATTTCACCTTTATAGTAGTACTGTGTGTCAGTGAATGCAATGACTAACACTAAATGAGCAGTATGTAATAATTAAATAACTGCATTGACTTAATTTTGTTTAGGAGACTTCATCCTCAACATACAGGATTCTAAAGACTAAGCATCCTCAAGATCACCATCATTTTCTGTAGCTTCCATTATTCATTTTCTGATACAGCTGTAAAACTAACCTGAAAAGTTTCCAAAATAAATCACTTTAAAAATGTGTAGTGTGTACCTTCTAAAAATGAAACCTGCATCTGCCTCTGAGTTGTGAAAAATATGTATTCAGGTTATAACAACCAGAAAGAATGCACTTTTATGGAGAAATACATGATTAAATAAGAGTCTTCTGGACTAGTGATTTAAATCAATCTGATTTAAATCAAATCCACCGAGCAGTAGTTTCTGTGGAATGGGCTTTACCCCATCATCTCATATGCCACATTGATGAAGTTCCCAAGGAAACAGTTTTGTTAAAGGTTCCATTTCTAGCTCTATTGTATGATGAAGTACAGACCTCAAAATGGTGTCACTTGATTAAGATCTTATTCTGCCACGCAACTTCAACCATCACTTGATTTCTGAAAAGTTTTTAGCAGCCAACTTTCTAGCTGCTGGATCTGGAGTTTAAACTGCCATGCAAAAGGGGAAAAAAAAAAATTTGTGCTTGATTAGGTATAAAGGCATGATTATTTATTTATTTATTTAATTTGATGGCAGGAGTAGAGAACCTGTTTCCTTTCTGAAAGAAATTCAAGCATCGTTTTGTTTTTTTTTCCTGGGAAACTCTGGAGAACTGGAGTAGTAATATGTTTGCGACAGATCAATAGCTGAAGCTTAGTTTGAGAGGAGAAGCAATTTTAAATTCTGATTATTTAAAACCATTTTGTAAGCATCTATTAATTCAAATTCCCGAGAAACACTTAGGACAACAGACTTTTGTTAGAATAAACTCTACCACTTAATTGGTGTTGGAATCCACATGGCCCTCCAAGAACTATTCCAGCAAAAATCAAGCCACGACAAGACTTTACATTCCTGAATTTAAGGTTTAAAAACCAAGAAAAGTTTGCGCACACCTTTCAGATCTTTGTATATCTTAAAAAAAAAAAAAAAGGACACAAATCCAAGATACTCTAAGACTACAGAAAAACCTTAGCTTCTAGCAAACTACAAGATCACACTAAAATGATGTCCTAACTGAAGTACCAGACAGCAAGATGATAATCAGAATATGACTAAGATCCAATCTCTCACTCTGCCAAGGCAATAGTAACAGTTCCGTCTTCAGAAAGGTGTGAACCACAGTTTCCAAATAGTATGAGGCATGTGATTCAAACCCTGACAGTAAAAGGAATATTGGACCTTAAAATTATCACTGGCCCCTTGATCTAGTAATCCAATTTTGCCACTGGTCCTAAAAAGCATATAGACAATATCAAATCTGAGAACAGTATAGTTTTTATTTCTTGATGGGTGACAACACACCCATGAATTAAAGAGAGTTTGTTTTTCAATCACTCGCAGGTGACAATATATTTAAACAAAGAATTCACACACTTTGGTTATTGGCATCCAACTAGTGCAAGCTTAATAGCACCAGGAAAGAGTTAATCTACCATATTTTGGCTAAAAGCCTTTCAACTTTCCAAACTCTAGCAATATTCTGTACTTTATAAAAGGGCTGATAAGAATCATTTCCATACATCACCACCCAGCTGCAAGTTGGGTCTACGCTTTGACTTGGCCGTCAGCACACAGAATAATTAAATGATCAAAGGAGCATGAAGCTTGGCTAAGGCATTCCTTAAGAAACTGGAAGAGACAAATGGAAGATTAATACCAGCAGAAAAGATAGTTCCGGGATTAAGGCACTGGCCTAGGGTATGGAGACCTGGGTTCAAGTCCCTGCCCTACTTTACTTCCTGAATGATCTTGGGGAAGACAGTCTCTGGTTCTCAGCTCCCCATCTGAAAAATGGAGGTAATAGCTTTTCCATGCCTCAGAGGCGTATTGTAATGATCAATGTACTAAAGACTGTATTGTCCTCAGATACTATAACAATAAGAGGCCAGATGGGTAACTAAATAGATTACTTTTAACTAAGTAGATTACTTAGATGGGTAACTAAGTAGATTACTTTTTCTTGGCTGAATTAAGTTCAATATTCTTAAACACTGAGGGGTTCAATGTAGATCCTGAGGAGAAGGTAGTACAGGGACACAGGCAATGACTTGTTCCTTGCAAAAAGGTAACACTAATAATTAGTCCTAAATATCAAGATAATCCTCTTTAAATCCTAGCATTTGACACACTGGACTCATAGCTACAGAAACCTGGACCACCTGTCTGGATTACAAATGAAAATATTGTGGTCTCAATTTTAAACCCTCTTGGAAGTTTTGGAACATACCAGAAAAGTGACTCAATTTGATATAGTTAGCTGATTATTCAAGAGAGACTCAAGACTGGAACAGGAAGGGAATCTCCAAGGTTAGGATTAAGGTTGACTGGCAGAGCTGGATTTCGAATTTTGCAGAGCACAGACCAACACCATCATTCTATCCTGTATTATTAGACCCTCACTTAAGAGTACAATCACCACTTCTCTCTCACACACCCCCCTTGTGTGTGTAAAGCACAGCTATGATTCATGCCAAGGCACAAGTTGGGTCAAGAAAAGTCTTTCCACTCTGAATCAGGATGGACATGGTTTGCCCTGAGCTACAACAGAATATTAAAACCTATTCTAGCTAGAAACTAGAGATAGGAGATGCATTTGCAATACAGATAATCTCGCTGCAATGAACAATTTTGAATATCATAAATAGTGTTTCAGTGTAGAAAATATCTGGAGGAAGTGACAAAAGACAATTTAAGAGGACTGAGTTTTTGGTCTAATTCTGACAGCTTTTTAGAGTCAGTAAGTTAATTAACTGAATAGGCATCACCCAAATATTTTTGCCAGAACTGACCGATTAATGTGGAATTCTGCAGGAAACTACTGTAGTTATGAAAAATGGATAAAGAGCAAGTTACTGACGAATGCCTGGAGTCCACTGGCTTTGAATACTGCAAGACAACCACCAGAAATAGCTCATCTGCATTTTAGCCTGAAAGAATCTAGGTTCTCAAGTATGCTACTACATGCAGGGGTAAAGAGGGAAGTCAATTTATCCATTAAAAATTGCAAATTAAATTAGGGCTTTTAAAACAGTTCGACTAAACCTATTCTGTGGTATTCAATAAATGTATGGCATGTGCACATTGAAGAAACTGAATGATCTTTGTATCAGATAATGTATAAGCACGCCTACTTACTACGGCATGATACTTGTTGGGACAACATCACTGGCACAACCTTCTGCACATGATCTAAGCCAGGGGTCCCCAACGTGGTGCCTGCGGGCACCCTGGCGCCCATGGGGGCATCTAAATGCACCTGAGTCCTGGCCGGCAGTTAAGCATCTGCCAAAATGCTGCCGGCGACGCTTCTGGATGACGCTGCTTGCTGCTGACAAGCGGCGTCATCAAGAGGTGGATGCTTGACTGCCACCACAGTCCTTCGCCTGGCACCTGTCAGACGAAAAGATTGGGGACCACTGATCTAGGCTTTCTATATGTCTCTGAATATAAAAACAAAATTTTAGTCTTTTTGTAGGACTTGATAGCTCAAGAAAATGCCTTCAGCCAATTCTCACCTAAGAAGTTCCCTAGTCCTCAAAGTATGGTTGTGACTACAATAAAGGATGCACTGAAAAATAGTGGGCCAATTACAATACAGCTTACTAATGACAAGTATTTAAATTAAATTTAAAAAATCCAAATAATAATTTAAAATATAATATATTGTAACAAGAAATAATACTAAAAGCAGAAATATAAACTGAATTAAGATTTACTTAGAAGTAGAAAACCTAGGAACAGTGAGGGGGGAATGGAACTTGTAGAAACACTGGTATCAGACAAGATATTTCTTTACTATTCAAAAAGAAACAATTAACACAGGCCTACTGGATGTACCAGCACACAGAGTATCAAACTATTAGTCCACCATAACATAACTCAAACCACAAGACGCTAAGAATGTGGATCTTAAAATATACACAGAAGTTCTAGAGAAAGTAAAAACTCAAAGTATGAGAAGTGTATCGGTTTTGAAAAAAAAAATCTGACAAGTTCACTAACATACTCAGAGAGAAAAACATAGTTCAAAACATACAGTATAGTAGTGTTATTGCTTTCCCCTCAAGCTGCATTTTTACACAGTGTTAGGGACGATTACCGCTAGTTTCAGGAACATTACTCCTGGAGGAATTCTCCGCCACTGGACACATGCAGAATTCATGTCCCCAGATGTTTTTTTTTCCCCTCTGCAGAATAGAGTTCTGCTGGAAAGGTGCTGCAGTTACACTTTTTGCCCACCAGTGACTGCTGTGGTGCCAGAAAAGAGGGCAACCAGCAGACAGAGGAAGGACGGGAGACTGTGTTCCTCACAATGGGGACAGGTGGAGGCGGCACGGGACAGTCAGTCAGAGCAGAGCGCACAGGACTGCTGGGTGGGGGTGTCACAGGCTGCGGTTCAGAAGGGCCAATGGGGGTGACAGACTGAGGCCTGGGCTCAGGAGCTAGTGACAACATTGAGGTAGAGGCTGAATAGGAGGGGAGCTGCAGGGCCACATGGGTATTGGGGGATGCAAGACCACGAGTATTGGAGGCAGATGTACCTGACAGAATGGGAGAGGCTAGGGGTCAGCCAGGGTCCGCACTGGGGAGGTTCCCCAACTCCCTAATAATACTCCTCCCCCAAATTCCTGTTTCATACTTGTCCCACCCACACCCAACAAACCTACAGTTTCACCTCCAGGCTCCTTCCTTCTCAGTCATCTCCTCTGTTACCCATCTCCCCTCAAGCCTTCGTACTGCTTTTGCGGGGTGCAGGAAATAAATTTCTGTATTGTAGTTTAAATGAATTACTCAAAGTTCTACCTAGTAAGGAATCTATTTGTCAAAAAAAAAAAAAAAAAATCTCGAACCTGTTTATTTTTTTGGTCTGTATTGTTACAGACATACTTGCTGACAGGTATTTTGAAATAAGTTAACAAAGTAATTGAAACTGGGATTATTATATTGTTTTATTTTGACAAATAAAATATGCAGAATTTTAAAATATTTGCAAAATTTAATTTTTTGGTACAGAATTCCCCCAGGAGTAGAACATGTCCATCCTCTCCCTCCTGCCACATTTTTTGGCATTTTCCACATCAGACTTATGCGATGAGCCTGCCACAGCCGTGCTGCAGATTATGCAGTTTTGGCAGACACCAATTTAACAGAGTGAACTGCAATTGAGCTGTGCTTGCAGCAGAGAATCCTGTGGCATCTTACAGACTAACAGACGTTTTGGAGCGTGAGCTTTCATGGGTGAATACCCACTTCGTCAGACGCAGGTAGGTGCTTGTTAACTGTGTAGAGAGATACTTCATATTCCTGTTCTTTTTCTGCTACTTATTCTGTCCATACTGAAAATGTAAATCTAAGCTGACGTAAACTTTAAGCTTTTTTTTTAAAAATCCCACAACGTCAGGCAACACTTGAAGGAGAACATAAGACATTTATACCTGGCTGTGCTTCACTAAATGGAGCCCAAAAAGGCCCAGGTCCAGCAAGAGGTCGGTCATTATTCCCTCCGCTGGGATGGCGGTTGTGCTTCCTCCATGTATGTGGAGAGGTTGGTGGGGATTGCTGTGGTGAAACAACTGGAGATGTGGACTCCTAATAAAACAAAGGAACTTTTAAAAATTCTTGTACTATATCACTAAAATCATAAAAACGTATCTAAAAACCATTATTTCTAAAAATAACTGTTCAGTAGATTTAAAGTGTCCCTTTTTTAGAACAGGGAAGATTTTAATATTTATAACAGTGACAGAACAACAGGAGTGAGGCACAGTATAATTGACACCGGATATATTTTCCCGCCACCCAGAAGTGCAAATCCATCATGATCTGGACCCACAGCATTCTGGAGGGACAACAATGAGGCCAAATTACATGGGTTTTGCAAATACATCAATATGAAAGACTAGGTGATAATAAAGCTTTTTCAGTTGAGACAGAAGCTGCATTTGAACCCAGGTCTCAAAAGATGAAAAGTTACTAACTGCATATACCCACTATTCCACCTAGCCCATACCAAATGGGTTATATTCAAGCAGTTATCCCCATTTCAAAAGCAAGTTAGAGGTAAACATTGTTTTAAATTAGTAGGCTGATATTTAACTTATTGAAATAATTACATCTGAATGTTTTTAAACAAAAAGAAAACTGACTCCATAACACAGCTCACTATTGATCACACCCATATAGTGGCTATGGCATCAGAATGCTTGTGAAGGAAAGTTGTATCCTGCCCAGAACACAAGTGTGTTCACAGCTCAGTTCCCACTGAACAAGGACACGAATAGAGGATCACATGTGTAACCCCATGTGACGTCAAGTCTTCTAAACAGATATTGTCAAGTTGCTCCCTTTCACCAAAAAGTAGCATGCAGAAAATTGAAAAGCGTGCTCTCTACAGCTGTCTTTCCATGAAAGAAATCTCAGACTCTAACCAATCTAGAAGGCCTTTGTTAATGAATCCAAAGGAGCCTTGTATACAAATCATGTCACCTGTATTTATGACTACAGTAGTTTAAAACAGCACATAACCTGCTGCAGGAAACAGTATGCTACAGAAGTTATTTACTCTCTGATATCTTGAAAAACAGCACAGAAAAAAAACTGGAAATGCCCCTTTAAATCATTCTTCAAGAAACGAGGAAGACTTTTGTTAATATGGAAACACCATTTTTAATTAACTAGCCCATACAGCTACAGATGAGGTCCAACCTCCCATGTAGCCAGTTTAAAGGTGAGCTGGCAAACAAAAGTGTGCTGTTCACTATTCCTTTTTGATCTATAAACATAATCAACACTATAATGACATCAAAGAAAGGTGAAGCAGGTCTCCCAGAGAGCAAAACATCAGTACCTGATTTCAGTATAAGACATCTGCACATTTTGAGGCACTTTATATATTAAATGGGCAATAAAAGTCATAAGTTTTCTTTTACTCTGCAGTTCACCCTTAAGGCAGCAAGATTAATGTTGATTAGATATATAAGCTACCTTTCCAAGAACTCTAAGAATGTACTTAATGGTATACTAAAGCAGACGGGGTCAGCTTCAGAAAGAAAAACATCAAGAAAATCTCACCCAGAAATTCAAACAGGACAAGCATTTAAGAAATAGTTTATCAACTACTGCTAACCTGACGTCTGGTAGCCCAGCTTCAACACCGAATGTCCAGACTAGACTGAGCTCTATTGTATGTGGGTGAATTATCAGACTATCCTAGTCTCAGACACTACTTTTTTCATCTTGCCAAAAATTCATAAACCAGTATGCTGTGAGAGTTTAATACTCTACAGTTATACAATTGATGGTATAAGAATCCCAGACACTTCCCATTCCTCAACACAGGTTTCAATCTACATGTGATAATTTCATAACAGATTCTAAAACAAAACCTTTAGGGTCATGATTCATTAATTTTAAGCTATTTGTTAAAAACGGTCGTCTATTCCCTTTTCCTTTGGTTTCCATGCCCACTGGGTTACAGATAGGCCCAGTGTATTCTGAAGTTATGTTTGTGGTTGCAAGAGCGGCCTGCTATTTAATCTTGGTTTTATCTTCACTATGAGTTTAAAAAACAAAAACAAAAAAAAAAAACCTTCCAAAGAAACATGGAAGAAAGGATAGTCAATGGGAATTTACAGAGATAGTGTACTTAGAAAACTCCAGTTCAGATACTGGTAAGCAAGCTTCCTTCTACATAATGAAATTTTGTTGTTTTTTGTATTTTTTTTTTTAAGTTAAATTCAGGAGGCCTGTGGTGGTAAATCTCTGAAGGACCACCTTCAGCATAACCCCAAATTATGGCAATTTTCAGCAAAAAAAATGATTCAGTTACAGGTGAAAAACGGTTGAGAACAATTTCTCTCGTCACTAGGGCCTTATTCACCTTGTGTGGGCTTCTTGGCCTGACAGGTAACAGATGTGTATGTACAGTAGGCTCTTTTCCTAGCTGGATAATTGGGGCAAAGACTACCTCCCTTTTGGGCTTCCTTCCCCCCTCCTCCAAAATCCCACAAACGATAGAGTTCTTATAAGGTTTGGTCCTTCCCAGAGGAGAACTTGTGGACATCTTGAGAACTAAACTATGGAACCTCCCTCATCATTTAAGTGAGGTCTAGGTAGGATGGATAAAAACAGATGAATTTAAAAAATCAGATCAATTTAAATTTAATTTTTTAAAAATTTATATTAAGTCCATTTTTTTTAAAAAAAAAATAAACCTGTTAATTAAACTTGAAATTCTGACAAAAAGCAGCAACTGTGGTTCAAGACGTGTCCCCATCTGGGTTCTCCACTTCAGGTGCACATGCGCCCCATGATCGAAGATTTTCATTAGTAGTATCCATTTGTCCTGAGCATGTACTGCTGATATCCTCGTCTCCCGCACTGAGCCTATATGAGGCTACGTGGGCAAACTGCCCTCAGTTCCTTCTCCAACGCTGAGCCTCAGAAGGAAGCCTGGAAGCAGAAAGGAAGGAGGGCAGGTAGTGGGGCACCCAGAGGGGAACATCTCAAAAAAACAGTTACTGCACAGGGTGAATAATCTCTTCTCAGGTGACTTCCATGCAGTACCTCCCTAAGGAGGAGGAAGCTTCAGAATTGCATTCAGAACAGAGAAAAGAAGGAGCAAGTAAATAAGGAAGCATTGAGAAGGAACATAGCCTTACCGCTGGGCATGATTATCAGCAGCACATGCGTGGGCCAAACAGACACTGATAACAAAAATCTCCAATCAAAGGTGCAGTGCGTGGGGCACATGCACACCTGAAGTGGAGCATCCATAGGGACACTACTCATATAAGAACCTACATTAAGACCTAAGCTTATAAATTATTAAAATAAAATAAAAATATGCTGTATCAGTGAATTAAATGGTGCTGTCTTTTTAATCACACAGAATGTTGGGGGGAATGTAACTTCTCAGGTCTCCTCAAGCTTTATAAATGTCAAGCTCACGCACTGCACTACAGTATCTTATTATTTTCAGTCTGTATACTTTTCCAAAAGTACGTACTTTTAGTTTCTTCTGCAGAAAAAACTTTTGGTTTAGCTGGAAGTGCAGAGTATCTTCTACATGTGGATTATTTCATTCAAAGCTGAGAAGCCAACCAGGAGTCAAAAAAGCGAGAAAACTTGTTTTCCTGGGAAAGGATGAGATCTAATTCTAAAAACCTGAAGGAAGGCCAGATTGTCAAAGGTATTTAGGGTCTTAAAGATGCAAATAGGTGCTTAATTACGATTTTCAAAAGCACCTATCCTGCTTAGGTTCCTACTCCCATAGATTTCAACTGGAGTTAGGCACCTAACCTGTTTTGGAGCTTTTGAATATCCTACTAAGCACCCAAATGCTTTTGAAAATCTGGCCCAGTGTAACCAGAAACAGTCAATTCACTAACTTCAAGATTTTCTTTGTTTAATAAATCAGTTCTGAATGCAAATTTGTTTTGATAAAACTTGTTTTACTTATGCATCCAGAAAGTTTAAGGTAATTTTATTTAACTAATAAAAAGAGCTCTCAAACAATTACATAAATAATTGCAATTAATCACCATTTTAAGCACACTGTTAAACAGAATACCAATTGAAAATTATAAATATTTTTCAATTTTTTTCCCTACATTTATTTCAATTACCACACAATACAAGGTGCACAGTGCTCACGTTATATTAGTTTTGATTACAAATATTTGTACTGTAAAAAAGATAATATTTTTCAATTCACTTCATGCAAGTATTGTCGTGAAATCTCTATCCTGAAAGTGCAACTTATTTAAAAAAATCTATATGCACAGCTACTCAAAAAACAATACACTTAACTTTAGGGCCTACAAGTCCACTCAGTCCTACTTTTTGTTCAGCCAATTACTAAAACGGTTCTCAACCTGGGGTACGCCTATCCCTGAGGGAATGCAGAGGTCTTCCAGGGGGTACATCTAGATATTTGCCGAGTATGGTAGAAGGTGAGTAAAAGCACAGAGCAGGAGACATACAATTCTCCCCCAAAGAGTTCAGTCACAAAATTAATTAACACTTTTTTTTTTTAAAATTAGCGTCATCAGCATGGAATCATGTCCTCTAGAATGCTGGACAAAGCATGAAGGGGCATACAAATGTTTATCATATCCAGTATGTAAAATACCTTGCAATGCCTACTACAACAGTGTCACGCGAACGCCTGTTCTCACTTTCAGGTGACATTGCAAATAAGTGTGCAGCATTATCTCCTGTAAATGTAAACAAATTTATTTGTCTTAGCTGAACAAACTGAGTGGACTTTTAGGCGCTAAAATTTTACATTGTTTTGGTTTTGAGTGCAGGTATGTAAAAAATTCTACATTTGTTAGTTGCACTTTCATGATAAAGAGATTGCACTACAGTATTTGTACTGAGGTGAATTGGAAAATACTATTTTTTACAGTGCAAATATTTTAACCATAAATAATATAAACTGAGCACTGTATACTTCGTATTTTGTGTTGTAATTTAAATCAATGTATTTGAAAATGTGGAAAACAGCCAAAAATATTTAGAATACCAATTTAAATTGGTACGCTATTATTGTTTAACAGTGCAATTAAAACTGTGATTAATCATGCCTTTTTAATCTAATTTGTTGTGTGTTAATTGCTTGAGTTAACTGCAATTGACAGCCCTACTAATAAACAATTTTAAAATGCTTTTGTACCTTTAATTAAATTCCAAATGTCCATCTGCATACAGTTTGACACAAATCAAATAAAATCATCTAGTAAATAAAGCATGGCATTCACCATTTTTAAAAATTTAATAAGTAAAAATCTAAATAAAAGTACACTAAGCTACATAAGCAGCAAAGAGTCCTGTGAAACCTTGTAGACTAACAGACGTATTGAAGCATGAGCTTCCATGGGTGAATACCCACTTTGTCAGATGCATGTTTTTCACCGACCAACCCATCAGCTTTTCCACAGCATGCAGGAGGCGCTGGGGAGGAGAAGGGAGGAGCGAGGGAAGGGCGCGCTTGGGAAGGTGACTGAATGAGGCAGGAAGAGGTAAGGCAGGGGAAGGCGAGGCCTTGGGGGAAGGGGTAGAGTGGGGGCAGGCCTGGGGCAGAGCAACCCCCGCCCATTAGGAATCAGTGCCTATGGTCAGACCTTCAGAGTAGACTTGACAATCTTTCATTAGTTAAAGCTATTAGAAAAGTGGGGGGTTTTTTTGCAATTAGTTTTTATTGAAATGTCAAGTAGTTTTGACCAGGTCCATTAATTAGCAAAGCCATTGTTAGTCTCCAAAACCCAAGTAGGTGTTCCTTCATTACCTGAAAGGCCTCACTATGATCTGATTATGAAGAAAAAACACCAGAGTTATCTACAGAATGCTCCAAAAAGTTTCATGAAGCTCTCCAGTCACCTATCCCTCCCCTTCCTCCTCTAAAATATCAACTCAGGCAGGGAGCTTCCAGCAGATTGGAAGTCTGTACTGTCTTTCTGGACTTTGGAGATAAATTAAGTGACTCAACATGTCCTGCATCTTAGACAAGACATGAAAAGAAGTCTGAGCAAGAAGATACTGAGGCCAAATAAGTCACTTGCCCCACAGAAATTAAATTGATAAAAAGGATTGTGAGGCAAAACAATCTCCAACCAGCCAGACAATGCCCAGACGCTACTCAGATCTTAGTGGGTGAAATCAGAACCAAGGAGAGAAGTCTCAAAGAACTATGCATCTGCCCTTCAGATCACAGCCTGATATTCAAACTTGAAAAGCCGCATCTGGAATACAGATTTACAGAGCAGCTCACTTATCCCAATACTAACAGGTTCAAAGGGACAACTAGATTTTTACAGAATAAGACTAGTACTTTTGAATAGGACACCCAACCCCAGACTGTTTCTCTACATCAAGAGAATGTCCAATATCACTTTACAAACCTAATGCCCTCCCAAGACCACATACAACTTCCAATGATGTACCACATCAGACAGCAACTTCACTATCAAACTCCAGAAACCCTAAAAATCAAGCCATTTACTAGACTGATCTTAGAAAGATTACACCAAAATAGACGCAAATCAAATATGGAATCCCAGCAAGTCACTGAAAACAGCTCTAAGTGCTAGGATTGTTTCTCCTTTAAGAAGCCACTTTCTCCTTCCTCAGATCATCTCCCTGCTTTGTTCCTTGTTCAATAAGGATGTTCACCAATGGAACAGAGGACTGTTTATATTCTAATGAGAGCTCTTCACACTGATCCACTACAAGGGATCTTTAGGGATCAGATCTGTAGAAAAATATACAGGTATCAGCCTCTGGGATTCTTAGGAACAAGCCCTTGAGGCCTTCTCCAAAAGAACTACCTTTTATTATTTGGATCTACTCCCTTCTCAAGCTGAGTGAATACTGCACAAGGCTGAATGCCCTTTAAAGACATTCCTCTACAAATAGCAGGGATACTAAACATGTTAATCGGCTGCCAGTATTTTACCACAATGTAGGAGGTGTACCTTCTAAAGGCGAAGAACCTCTGCATCTACCAATCAGGCCACCAACTATATTGATAGAAAAACCACTTTTAGGTAGGGTAATATAGTGACACAGTTACTAGAAACTATCAAGAACACCAGAAAGAGGGAAGAAACTTGGAATGGATGTTCGAAAGCTGTGCTGGAAAAAGAATAGCCCCATTTATAACCACTGTTTGGAACCACAATTGGTGTGCAAGATCCTAATGCTGCAATGTCATCTAATGCAAATTTGTTGTAGGGATCTGCAGAAACAGTTTCCCAAGGAGAATCCTTTATTATTTGGGACATAGAGCATACAATCGTAATCCATATATTGTCCTTTATTTGTGGCAAGAGTTTCCACATATGTTAAGAGTTGTACACACATGATTAAGAAACAACTTCTACACTTCATGACCATACAATATTTAATTTGAATATTTTAAAAGAGACAGACATACTTTGAAAGCCAGTAAATATCATTTTAGTAGACATTAAGTTCCTTTCACTAGGACCTGAAGGCACAAAACACTTGGGTTTATGATTTTAAAGTAACTGACAACTTGACAGGTCTTAGATAAGAAAAAGACGGTTACTCACCTTTGTAACTGTTGTTCTTCAAGATGTGTTGCTCATATCCATTCCAAGTAGGTGCGTGCGCGCCACGTGCACGTTCGTCGGAAGAATTTTCCCCTAGCAACACCCGGCGGGTCGGCAGGCGCCCCCTGGCGTGGCGCCCTTGCGACCGCATATATACCCCTGCCGACCCGTCCGCTCCTCAGTTCCTTCTTGCCGGCTACTCGACAGTGGGGAAGGAGGACGGTGTGGAATGGATATGAGCAACACATCTTGAAGAACAACAGTTACAAAGGTGAGTAACCGTCTTTTCTTCTTCGAGTGCTTGCTCATATCCATTCCAAGTAGGTGAATCCCAAGCCTTACCTAGGCGGTGGGGTCGGAGTTGGAGACTGTGGAATGCAGAACAGCCAAGCCAAGAGCCGCATGTCCCGGGACTGCTGTATCATCAGGTCTTGTGATATCGAGTCCTGATGGACCGGCAGGGGAACTGGACTGGCTATGGATAGGTCCAACAGCGTGGAGTACCAGTGCTGGCGAGGCCACGCTGGGCGATGAGAATGGGCAGAAAAGGTGTGCACTGATGACCACGTGGCTGCACGACATATGTCTTGTATAGGCACACGGCTAGGAAGGCAACCGAGAAAGCTTGCGCCCTCGTGGAATGTGCAGTTACTCGTCCTGGAGAAGTGTGAGCCAAGGCATAGCATGTTTTAATGCAGGCCGTCACCCGGGATGAGATTGTTTGCGATGAGACAGGGTGACCTTTCATCCTGTCTGCAATGGCAACGAATAGTTGGGAGGTCTTTCGGAAGGGTCGGGTGCGGTCGATGTAGAACGCCAGCGCCCTACGAACATCAAGTGAATGCAAGCTCTGCTCTCTGCGAGATGCATGAGGTTTAGGATAAAACACTGGAAGGAAAATGTCTTGGTTCAGGTGGAATGGGAGACCACCTTGGGCAGGAAGGCCGGATGCGGACGGAGTTGTACCTTGTCTTTATGGAATATCGTGTATGGCGGGTCCGCTACCAGAGCGCGAAGCTCCGAGACTCTCCTGGCGATGTAATGGCCACAAGGAACGCCACCTTCCACGATAGGTACAGGAGAGAGCAGGTTGCCCAGGGTTCGAAAGGAGGGCCATTAGTTTCGAGAGAACCAGATTGAGGTCCCAGGAGGGGCGGGACAGCGGACCTGGGGATACAGGCGCTCCAGGCCCTTGAGGAACCTCGAGACCATCGGGTGAGAGAAGGCGGAGGAAGAGCCCTCTCCTGGATGGAATGAAGAAATGGCAGCTAGGTGAACGCGGAGGATGAGAGCGCGAGGCCTTGTTGTTTAAGGTGCCATAGATATTCCAAGATCACTTGGATGGGGCCTGAGCCGGTGACATTCCTGTGACTGACACCAGCAGGAAACCTCTTCCATTTTGCCAGGTAGGTAGCCCTGGTTGCAGGTTTCCTACTTCCCAGGAGCACCTGCTGCACTGGGGTGGAACAGCGCAGCTCCGCAGAGCTCAGCCAGCCAGGAGCCACGCCGTCAGGTGGAGGGACCGGAGGTCGGGATGGAGAAGCCTGCCGTGGTCTTGTGATATCAAGTCCTGATGGACCGGCAGGGGAACCGGACTGGCTATGGACAGGTCCAACAGCGTGAGTACCAGTGCTGGCGAGGCCACGCTGGGGCGATGAGAATTAGCCGGCCTTGTCCCTGCGTAACTTCACAAGGACCCTGTGCACAACGGGAATGGTGGGAAGGCATATAGGAGCTGGTTCGACCAGGGTAGGAGGAATGCGTCCGAGAGAGAGCCGCCGACAAGACCGCGGAAGGAGCAGAACATGGGGCACTTCCGGTTGGTGCGGGAGGCGAAGAGGTCGATTTGGGGAAATCCCCACCGCCGGAGAGAGAATGGACTATGTCCAGACGAAGGGACCACTCGTGGGCTAGAAAGGACCTGCTGAGCCGGTCTGCCAACACGTTCTGGACTCTGGAAGAAAAGAGGCTGCAAGATCCATGCCGTGGGTTATACAAACTTCCCACAGTGTCATCGCCTCCTGACAAAGAGTGAGAGAGCGGTCCCCCCCTGCTTGTTTATATAGTGCATCGCGGTGGTGTTGTCCGTGAGCACTAAGACAGAACGGCCTCGCAGGTGAGGAAGAAACGCTGGCAGGCGAGGCGGACGGCTCTCAGCTCCCTGATGTTTATGTGCAGCGACAGCTCCCGAGCGGACCAGAGGCCTGTGTTCGACGAGACTCCATGTGAGCTCCCAGCCAGAGAGGATGCGTCTGTTGTTAACGAAATGGACGGCTGTCTGGGGTGGAACGGTAAACCCGCACACACCAGGGCGGGATTTCGCCACCATCGGAGGGAGTGTAGGACGCTCTCTGTGAGTGTGACAACGATGTCCATGCTGTCCTGCGTGGACGGTAAACCGAAGCTAACCATATCTGCAGCGGGCGCAGGCGGAGTTTGGCGTACTTGGTGACAAAGTACACGCCGCCATGTGGCCTAAGAGGCTGAGACAGACCCTGGCCGAGGTCGTGGGGAAGGCTAGCAGGCTGTCTATGATAGAGAGTAGTGCCTGGAAACGGCTGGGTGGAAGTGAGGCTGTCGCGACCGTAGAGTCCAAGACGGCCCCGATGAATTCTATCCTCTGAGATGGTACGAGGATGGACTTGTCGAAATTTATCAGGAGCCCTAGAGATTCGAACAGGTTCCTGATAACTGTTATGTGCGCGGCGACCTGAGCTTGGAGGACGCGCGAACCAGCCAGTCGTCCAGGTAAGGGAAGACACACATCCCTTGGCGACGGAGGCAAGCGGCCACTACTGCCATACATTTCGTGAAGACTCGTGGGGGCAGAGGACAGGCGAATGGCAGGACCGTGAATTGAAGTGGGATAGTGCCAAAAAACGTCCCGCGCCACAAAGCGGAGAAAGCGTCTGTGAGGCGGGTAGATCGAAACATGAAAGTACGCGTCCTTCATGTCGAGAGCAGCGACCAGTCTCCCGGATCCCCAAGAAGGCGATGAAGACCCAAGAAACCATGCGGAATCTTAACTCTTACGAAGCGTTGAGGCCTGGGAGTCTAGAGGGTCGGAGACCTCTGCGACTTGGGTGTAAAAAACCGGCGGAAAAACCCTCGGCCCTGAGGTTGTGAGGCACCTCGTCTACGCCCGAGTTCGATACGTGAGACCTCCTGCCAAGGAATAAGCATACTATCTGAAAGTAGGGAGGGGGGCTGCAGGGGAGCGAAATAAACTGCTAGACGGTATCCAAACTCTAACCCCGTGCGCAAACCCTCGATCTGAAGCATTATTCGGGCCACCGGAGGAAGGAGAAGCTTGAAAAAAGAAAGGAGTCCCGGGAAGGACTGGTGCTCGCTCCTGGCACACTCTTGCAAAAAGTTCGACTGGTCCCCCCAGGTGGTTTGCGTACCACTTGTTTTGCCCCCCCGCCCGGGAACGCGGAACCGTCCGTCGTTCACCCGTCCCAGCCTTCTTTGAAGTCTTGGCGGGGGCGTGGTGGGGATAAGGGCGCTGAGGGTTGCTGCCCGAGAAGGATCCTGCGGGTCTGGCGGTGTGTGCATGCCCCAGGGACGCATTAATGGCGGTATCTTAAGGCTTTGCAGCCTTGGGTCCGTCTTCTCCGGAGACTCAGGCCCCTGCCCCTTCAAACGAGTCTTGTACGAGCGCAGCTCCGAGGTAAGCCAGAACTGCAACCAGAATCCGCCAATGGTACCTCCGCGACCGCGATGGGTTCTAGCCGCGAGTGCCGCGGGTCGAGCGCTAGCCTGTAAGGCTTCCTGAGATATCTTTTTCCCTTCTAACCAACTTTGTGAACTCAGGCGGGAGTCCCACCGGATCGAGTCAGTAAACTGTCCAAGTCTGCCAGGGTATAAAATCATAGCTGCCTAGTATCGCTTCTGTTGCCACTACGAACGGAGCCCGGATAGACCTTACGGCCCAGCAGTCATACGTTTAGCCTCCGCGATTGGCGGGGCTGGCTGGCCATGACGCTCCCTTCTCGTTCACGATTGGCCAGACCAAGACATGGAGGAGGATGGTGTACAGGTAGCGTTACCCCTTAGAGGTACAGTAACTTGCTCTCCACCCATCTGCCTGTCGGGAGGATCGATCTGGAGACGCAAATAGATCCGCTTGGCCTGAAAGGCGTATGAAGGGCAAGGCACCCCACGGTGGAGTCGGACATGGAGGAGTCACTTACAGATCCCACCTCGGCACCATCCTCTGCCAGGTTTGTATGCTCAACGCACTCTGCGGAGCAATCTGTGAGTGCGAAGTCAATAGGGGGGGCCAGAGGTCGAAGTGCCCGGCCACTGCCTCATCGGTGAGGAGAGGAGGAGACGACCGGGCTCCTCCAGTTGTGCCAGAGAGGCTCGATTCTGGTGCGCCTCTGGGTCGTGACGCGGCAATATCGTTCCCGGAGGAGACCGAGGTCGCTTCTGGCACCAATCGTAACGTAATCTCGACTCGGAGAGGACGCCTTGGCTGATGGACGCCCAAGTGCGTTCCAGAAGGACCACTGCTGGCTGTTCCGATCTTGGAACCAGCATCCCCATAAAGCACGCTGCGCCGCGAGGACCTGAAGGGGTCTCACGCCAAGGCGGGGCAGATAGCTGAACGTCCGAGTGAACAGTCGGTGCCGGGAACGGCCACAGGTCGAACCAATGCCCTGAGATCGACTCGGGACCTACACCACCAGTGCCAGGAGTCGACCGGATGGTGCGCCGACGGTTCCACGATGGACCCGTCGGAACGGCCGAGAGCCAAGAGCGACGCGCCGAGTCGTCATAACGGAAACCTGACCGTGCCGCGACGTAAACGACCGCGCCGAAAGTAGATCGTGCGGACGGCAAGCGGCCGTCGAGAATGGCGAACGCGGCGTGAGTCGAGATCGTGCCATCCTGTGCGTCCCAGAAGAGTGAGGTGGAGCATAGTGGCTTTCCCCGAGATGAAGTGCCGCACGGCGGTGCGGGGCTGAGGCAGGGAAGGCTCAGTGATCGGCATCACCCTCGCCGTGTGAAGTTCGCGGGGTCGCGACAGTAGCTCGACCACACACGTGCGGAAGCTACAGGCACCGGACCGACGGCGCTTCGTGCCGGAGTCGACGGTGCGTCGGAAAGCACCGATGCCGGCAGATGCGGCGCCTGCCGGCACGCTTTCCAGCTTCGGACTGCTGCTGGAGTCGCGACCGCAGGACCTCGCCTTCTTCGCCCAGGAAAGTGAGCGCCTCCGCTCTTCTGAGAGGATACTGTGGTGCGCGGTGCTGTGCCGGTAACACGCTCTCCGGTGCCGAAGAAGGTCTTTTCGGTGGACCTCGGTGCGGCGTGCCGACTGCAGGGCAGGCGGCCCCATAAGGAGTCTGCTCAAACGGAGCGCTCCTTTTTTCGTCCTCGATTTGGAAGGACTTGCAGATTCGGCACTTCCGCAGATGGATCCCCCAGCACTGAGCAACATCGTGGGGTCTCCGTTGCATCGCGACGACACCACACTGCTGAAGCGGGAGATGCCAGGCATGCCCCGGCCCCGAGCGGCGAAGGAGATATACCCAGCCCACTAAACTATAATACAACAGTTTAACAACGATATCTAACTATATACTAAACAACACTAACTAACTAGGAATTAGGTAGAACGGGTGAAACGCTAGGGATGTGGAGGTCAGCTAAGCTGCACTCCACGTTCCAACGACCGACACGGGCGGTAAGAAGGAACTGAGGAGCGGACGGGTCAGCAGGGGTATATATGCGGTGCCGCAAGGGGGCCACGCCAGGGGGCGCCTCCCGACCCGCCGGATGTTGCTAGGGGAAAATTCTTCTGACGAACGTACACGCAGCACGCGCACACCTACTTGGAATGCATATGAGCAAGCACTCGAAGAAGAACTGCAGCTACCATTAAAGAAGAAAAAGAAACCAGACACCATAATTGGGCTGGTGGACACAAATGCTATCTCAGACAAACCAAGAAAAATTTCAGGTTAGGTCCATTAAGAAGGTTATATCCATCCACAGAGCAACATACAGGAGAAGATCTGAGATTCTTCATTTCTTAATGGGGAGAGACACTCTAGGGAGCTGCTTTACACCTATCTGTCCAGAGCTCCAGGAAAGCTAGGATCATAATGGCCAAACTATCTTCGACAATGCCAATGCTGCTTGCCCTGCTCCTATTACCACACACTGCTCTCACTTTGAAAGCCACACTGCTTCAACACAGACTGTAAGCTGCTCTATTGCCAACATACCCCCAAGTTTCTGGGCAGCATGTCTCATCTTTCTGTAGATGTCTCAACTCCCCTGATGGAGCCCAGGAGAAAGCATACAGTGGGGAGGAATATGGGGGAAATGGGAGAGTTAACATATGCACAGGAGTATGGGCCTAAAACAATTTTAATTAGCTGCACTCTATATGACAGCCTTCCTGGCTTTTATTTAGGAAGTGTATTCTATCTTCTAAACATGGAGAAGAGATAAAGTCCCAAACTCGACAAGCGAGGAAGTCCCTAAACGAGAAATTGTCAGAACGCACAATTAAGTCATCGGTGTACCCTCTTGCCATTTTTCATCTTTACTCAGCTTATCCCTTAGTAGGAGAATTAAAGAAACTAGCGAGCAAAGGTTGGCCACGTTTACTGGTTGTGTTCTAAAAATGATCAAAGTACTAATGAAAAAAAGCCCACTTGAATAAACACCAATGTCGTCTTTGTTCTTATGCAAAAGAATCAGCAGCTCTAGTTATAGCGTTGCAGGGTGATCTTCACCAAAAATTCACCCATGCTTGCTTTTACTGAAGTGGAATAAAGGTCACTGAAGAGTGTTACACTCATTCCCTCAAAAACAAAAAACAGATGCTGAAATAAGATGAATTTATTAAGTAACACATTTCACTGTAGAATCTGCTTAGTATTTATGATGTTAAAGTTCTGGTTCTCATCTGTTGATTTAATCTATAAATCAGCGTGCTAAACTACTGAATAGTAAGGTATAGATAAATATGTTCCAAGGAAAGGTTCGAGCACTTGCTTCTTAAATAGTGTTGCATTTTTAAGGGAATGAAGAGGGGAATTATTTCTAACCCCCTCCATCCCCACCCCAAAAAGAACTGCTGGCTTGTCTTTGAGACAATAAATTTATATCTGGATAATTTATGTTTAATACATTACAAAATGGTTCATAGTCAAAAAACGGACATGTGTGAAGCCTGATTGCTTAGGTGTGTATAAATATATACTTTAACTAGAAGTGCAGAGATATTGGAAGTACATCTGCAGCTCCTGTGAAAGGACATTAAATGTTGCTATTTGAGATCCAGGCAGCAGATTTAAATGTTTAAAAGCTTAGCTTGATTGGAAATAATTAGGAGTTGTAGTATCAATTACGAACTTAAACACTATAGTTTCTTTTAGAAAAGAACAAACCTACATAAACCAAACCAAGCTATCATGTGACCTCTCACAATAAGCCATAACCCTCATTCTCCCTTCCCACTCAATACTTTGTCAGTTATCACTACTAATATTTCCAGACTTAGATTTTAAACAGGTCTGAGCAGAAAACCTGACTCATATCTCAGATACCACACACACTTACAAGCACTGCATAACTAAAATAAATAATAAATTAAGTTTTCATATATTTAGTAACACTTCATGATTTTTTTTAAAGAAGCTAATCCAAAACAATAGTGCAGTAACACTAGTGGGACCCACATCACTGTGAAGCACGACACCTCAAATAGAAGTCACTTAAGTTTTAGTTACCTGTTGATCTGTTGATGTACGTTGCTGGACTGCATCATGGCTCACAGAGCCTTTTTTCACTTGAACCCGGCCAGGTGGGGGAGGAATTACACCTGAATATGGGGTTGAGTTATCAGCATCTGAAGAATACAAGGCTGTGTGTCTCAATTCCTGTTCATTCTTTGGACCAACAAATCTGGGTAGAGGGAGGTCCTTTACTGTTAAAACAATGATATATATTAATAGTAAAGGATATTTTAAGTATTCTTCTTCTGTATAATAAAAAAATGACTTGTTTAAAATGTAGTTGTAGTCTAAAACAATTTCATATCTGTTCTCTCTCCATGACATACATACTGAGTTTGATGCAATTTACAAGCAAATACATCCCCAGATTTTTTGGGGCGGGGGCTCATGCTACACCACTGTAAAATCCTACATCACAAATCTAGTTTGTTACACCTATGAAACCACACAATTTTCTATATATGCAAGATAACAGTTTGGTTTTGCAACTGTGACTTAGAATTCAGCTCATTCTTGCATAGCTATATAGGCTTGTTAATTATACTTTCTTTTACAGTTTTGCTTACTGTATAAATTTGACCCATCACAAGTTCCAGGCATGCTTGAAAAGTTCTTAAAAAGTCTTTGCACTTAGGGAGCTTCATCTATAGATCCAGAAGTTAAAAACTTCACTAAAGCATTTAGATATAACAATGCATACAGGGAGTAAAGAAGTGCTGCCTTTTTTATCTTCACAGTAGAAACCATAATTCAGCCTTTATTTCTCAAGACTTAGCTAAGTATTGCGTAAACACATTTATTACTCATCCACTTTAATCTTATTTCATCTTTTCTACATAAGTAGCTAATAAGCTATTTTACTGATACTACCAAAGGATGCTCAGTTACAGTCAGACTTAGGAGTAATTTCATTATAAACCCATTTTTGAAGTCTACACATGAAACTTTACCAAGCTAAGAGGCACACAGCTTTTCTCTGTCTACCCCTGGAATAAACAGAAAACATCTTCTCAAATAGCTCTGCCATCCCTCTGAATCCTGACCTGTAAATGCCTTCCTAGTCCATTGCCAGTGAAGTCAAACTGTGCAATTTGTTGTATAGCTTACTTGTGTTTTTGAAGAACAGACACATTTGCAATCACAACACATTTATGAGGTAATTATCTAATTTTATGTGGATTAATTTTTCTGATTCTTATAGCTATTATATAAAAATTAAATATACTGGTACTACTGAGTCATTAAAAGTAAGTGAAATTTTTGAATTTTGTTAAAGACTGAACATTAAGCATTCAAGCAATCTATATTTGAATATTATCCTTTGAATACATAATGCTTTAATAATTTTATTAAATATAACCAAGGAACAACCCCACAGTTTAGTAAGTAGCATAATATGCTAACAGGGACAGCAGAGTTCAAGCAAAACCTTTCACATTCTCACCTATACGTGGACTCAGCATACTAAGAACAGCATGTTGATTTCAGCGTTAAGGTGGGGTGTGACCCACACTGAAAAAATACCCTTTTAAGCTTCAAATACTTCTCTTCAAATTTCCTCCCACCCCCCACCTTCCCTTCATCCACAAAAACAAAGAAATTCAGGGTAAGATGACTTTGTCCTTTCATGCTCCAATATTTAGGGTTTGCATGCTCATTTAGAAGCCCCTATAATATCTATATAACTAATCTCTATCTCTCCCTAGTTAATTTTTATTTTTGCAGGATACTGTTTCCCACACCACAGTAACAGAACAAGTGACATGAATTCACAGTGACTATCTGCTCATTTTATAATTCCCAATTAGACAGTTATCCACAAAAATGTCTTTCCAAATTAAGTAGCAACCCACAATTTACTTGGATATTTCCAGCATCGTAATTAAAGCAATATGAGTATTGTCATTTTATACAAATACTTCAGAGCCATATATTACATGTCCACAAGTGCTTAACTATAACTCTCTTTTGATCTCTCTCTGAACTAAATCAATCAGCTGAGACAAGAGTTATGTTTGGTAGACACTAACACCAAGCACTCCAAACTTACCCAAATCAACTGCAGCTCAAGACTTGAAAAACCCACTCACAGGCCAAAATGGGCATATTAAATATGAGAGTTGACAGACAGGGACGGAGGCTGGTGCAGCATACGGAGGTGAGGCTGACCAGCAGGCAAAGTCAGGAAAAGAGACTGCAGGATGGCGGAAGAGGTCTCTCCTCCCATTCAGCAGTTCATGTACAGGGGGCCGGGTGGGAGGGGAAAGGAGTGGGCTCAATAGCCCCTTCAGCTAGAGAAAGATGAATGAATGAGAAAGTGAAAGGGGAAAATGAGGAAAAGAAGAGAAAATATGAGAAAAAAATAAATGAGAGAATAAGGAAGGATAGTTTGTGAAAAGAGGATGAGGAAGGTGGGTGGGAATAAGGCGATTAAAGACATTCTCCTCCACTTTTGAGGACGTAAGATCTACGAGAATTATTTGTTTTGCACAGAGAAAAAATTAAGGGAACATCAGTCCCAGCTTAGGGATGTCTATGCCTGAAACACTGTAGGAGCTCATCTGTCAACATAAGAAATCTACTTTCCTGAGACGATAAGCAGTATCTAGATCAAAGGAAGAATTCTTCCATTGACCTAGCACTGTCTACACTGGGGGCTAGGTTGGATTTCACCCTCCTGAGAGACATAGTTAAGCAAACTTAATTTTCCAGTATAGACCAGACTTTAGACTCAGTGCAAGTCAGCAGATAACCACGGTGTGGACGGCATTGACAGAACAACTATTTTTTACGCTGGTGAGTTATTGAGTTGGATAAGTTTTTCAAGACCTCCTGTTACCCAGGATTTTCTTTAGCTGGTTCAAACAACTCCTAAACAACAATTAAAAATATTTACAGTGTTCTTGACATGTATGAACCAATGGAATATATTCTATTAGAGAGCTGCAAAGGCAGTTTATTAATTTACATTAGCTTTTTTGGGCGTTTTGAAAATAATCCCCTTGGACACAATCTTTAGTTTGTTTTCTCCTGAAAAGGAGAGGTGATATATTTCTTGCTATTGTAAAGTCCTTTTCATTGGGAAGTCTCCTTTCAATCAACATCTCATTTAATACTAAAAAAGCATTTCATAGTAACGACCAAAACAATTCAAGTTATCTGAAAACTAAAGAGAAGCCAGGTTTCTAACCACTTTTGTCAGGTTTCAGTTAGGTACATTCATCTCAGCTTTAGCACCATGTATTTTACCATGTATTAACTAAGTTGAGCAATTTGTTCTTCCCCAATTCCCTACTAATACCATCAGTGGTGCTCTTAGTAAGTGCAAGAGATTTATGTTCTTGAAAGGCCACTTAATTATTTGTGACACTCAGAGGAATAGCTAAAGGAGGAAAATTAATTACAATTAACAAACAGTGGCATGACTAAGCCAGCATCTTACGCATAGAAAAACTGCTTCGTGGCCTGGTATACCATCTGCTACTTCCAATACTGCTCCTTTCCACTACTTTCAAGAGCATACGCAGTAAGTGTACATATACTTTTGTGCAGGCACACATAAGTAATTGACATTTACATATTTAGAGTTAAAACCAATCTGAGTTTAACTAGAATAGCAATTGTTTTGTCAAATATTTCATCCCAATAAATAAATTTTGGTTTCAGGTTCACCACCTTACAAGTTTGTGTATATCCTTACCAAAGAATATTTTTGTCTGCCGTTAATTAGGAGCATATATGGCTTCTATTATGGCCACACAGATCCTATAGCTATGGAATTTGCCAGGGAAGTCACCCAATTATAACACTGCATTCCACTCTAAGATCAAAACAGAATTCTCAACTTAAGGAGATGATAGCTACAGTGGCTTTACGCCACTGCTGCACCTTCCCAGAACCTCAGCTGCTCTGCAGTCCCCGGTTAGTATAGGACAGCACTGCTTGGAATCATCACATCACTGGGTGCAGCACTGCGACCCCACCCAGCACACCACCTATATCAGGGCTTGTGAGAGGATCCTCAGAAGGCAGTCTGACAGTCATCTACTACACTGCTTGCATATGGAGAGGCCAGGCCTGGCTATACGCAGCGCTTATAGAGCCCTTTTACACCACTTCATCCCTTTTACCCCATCAGGTTTTCACCACAGAATCTTATCTTAAGACATCATAAGAAAGTTTGCTCTAGCCTCTCTGGTTGAGAAACTCTCAAACACATGAGTCAAGTCAGATGCCAGCTGAGTATGCAATAGCTCTGGAGCAGATGATCTCTCACTCATTTCAATCAAGTCTGTGAATTCAATGATTCTGTGGCTACGGAATATGGCATTGTCCCTATCCCGGAAAGAGGCTGGGGAACGCAGATCAGCCACACTTTAAATCTGAGAAAACTAGAAAAAAAAATCTAAGTGATATTCTGCAAGATTACCTTTCTTCAAGTTCTCATGGACTCCATTCTCATTGTTCCTTCTTTCAAGATTCTCCATACCAATTTTTAGGATTACATCTTGCTCCTGATCCCAATTGCTTGATTTTGGTCTGCAGATTCATTATATCAGCACTCTCACCTACTTGATTCAAACTGCAGTCTCATCTAGTCAGTCACATATAATTTTATTTAGACAGCATCAGGAGCTTGAAGTGACTATCAATTCTGAGTCTTGAGCTCTGTCAGGTCTTTTATATCGTTTTTGCAGCAGGAAGGGAGATCTTCTCTCTGCTTTCAAGGAATCCTGTCTCCTGGAAGTTGAGATGAATTCTCCTGAAGTATCAGACTGCAATTTTACTTTATAAAATGAATAAGGGTTTGATTCCTTTGGAGGTAGTTGCTGAATGATATACAAGTTCAGATGGAGAGTCTGGAGACCTGATGGAAATGAATTCTGTAGCTACCTATTTGGAGCTGGAAGTTGAACGTGCCATCCCCAGCAAGTGCCCCTACAGATAGTTTTGAATAGCTGGCTGTGTCAACACTAGTAAATTTAACTGTAATCCCATTACATTATCTGCTACTTTCACCACTCAACTCTGACAAATAGAGCAAGTTACACCACCTAGACCACCATGGGAACTGGCATACACAAAAAGGTTCTTTCACTCTGCATACCTTGCAACAACAGTTAGTTTAGTACTTTAGCACAATAGAACGGTTTTGAGGACTCCATTTCCCTAGATTAACTTTATCCCCTTTACTAGCTAAGATCCAGTTGTATCTATATAAAGATGCTTTAAATTTTGGTTTATCCCAAACTCCCCTTCACACTTTTTTCAGTATGTATAAGCGAGCAATATACTAGAGTATCTGAGACCATACCACAATAGTCCAGCAGATTAATCTATTATAATCTGTGAGCCAACTGCAATAAATGTCACTAACCTGCTCAATAGTGTTTAAGCATTAATTTCTAGATTTACCTGTATTTAAACTTTCCACTCTTAGAGGGAGACCTGACTGGGCCACTGCAACAAGTTTCAAAGCAATATAGAACTGACTTCTTCCAAAATATCCAAGTCTTGTTGCACCACAAAGTTCCATAATCTGTAAGAGAGCATATATTAGTATTTATGAGAGGCAAATCAAAATGCCAGATATTCCATCAGAAACAACAGCCATCTTTAAAATATGTGATAAGTACAGACATAATACAGAACTTTTAAGGTGGTAAATTTGTCAATGGCAATGCTTTGCATTAACTAGTCGTCTTAATTTTTTGGCAACAGTGGTTCATGAGTAGGGTCCCTGTTTTCTGGAAATTGCTGCTATTATGTTTTTTCCCCACAATGACTCTTCATTTCTGAAGTCACCATTCAAAGGAGGAGGGAGGTGGCGGCGGCACATGGGCAGAGGTGACATGTGGGTATGGAATGCAGAGTCACACCCCCCAGATTTCTGCTAGGAGACACCTGACTCCTCCACAGGCTGCCGGGCAGAGGTTGGGGACTGGCTGCTGCTGCTGAGACTTGTCGTCAACTTCTCCCCTACTCACACAGGCTTGGGCTTGGCAAAACCACCATGGATCTTCCTCTGGAAGGGCAGGACACCTGGCAGCAGGGCACCTGGCTCCTTCGCCATGTTGCAGAGCGGATGCCACTCCCATCCGCTCTCAGCAGTGTATACAGCCTCTCTCCCCCACTCATAGCTAATTCCTGCCTTCTCCCCCTAGCACACAGCTGGCCTGGCTCTCACCTTCAGTGCCCAGAATTTGTGTGTTGTAAAAATCTCATGTTTGTAGATGTGTTTTTGTATAAATGTAACTCATTTCAAATTTCTGAAATATACAGGTTTGAAAATCTGAAATTACTCTGTTTTCATTGCCAGAAAACACTAGCCCTAGTCATGAGGCATTATTTCATAAGAAGAGTTGTGAAAGGTACAGATCTGAGGAATAATCACAGAGCAGTTCAGCCAGCTGCTACAGCTGTTCCATCAGCAGCTGGGCTGTCTCTACTCCTGGAGGTATGCTGCTATAGTAATAGCTGGGGCCCAACCTTAAAATGGTTCAAGGATCTTAGCATTCTACCAGTTATGCTAAATGCAAGGCAAAGATGGAAAATTATGATTTTCAAAATCTTGTAACTCAGCCAAACCTAAATGGAATTCCATGGCACAAACTAGAGGCACATCTCTGGCTGCACTCCCCTTGCTGAATTTCAGTTGAGAAGTTAGGGCTTCTAAAAAGTCATAAGTCTTTTATAAAAAAGTGTTAGTCTTAACAGATAAGTTCATTGCCAGATCCCTTTATAAGTTGTCAAACATAGCAAGTGCATATTTCTAATCTATCATTTTAGCTATCAATGCACATGAGGGATAGCTCAGTGATTCGAGCATTGGCCTGCTAAACCCAGGGTTGTGAGTTCAATCCTTGAGGGGCCATTTAGGGAATGGCAGTATAAAAAAAAACTGTCTGGGGATTTGTCCCGCTTTGAGCACAGGGTTGGACTAGATCTTCTGAGGTCCCTTCCAACCCTGATATTCTATGATTCTATGTCTAGTCAGAACACAGATAAGAAATTTCCATGAATATATATTGGAAAAGAGTGGCTCAACCTATTACGTAGGAAGAATATGCAGGGCTCAAGCTATATTCAGCTTGACCCCTTGGTTACTTTGGCCTGCTCCAGGGCAGAGTCTGAGAATTAGAAAGTTGCAACTCAGCGTTGTGTCTCAGCTTCTCTCATCCTCCCACCCCCGGGCCCTTTATTTATTTATTTTGCTTCTCCAGATGGCTGAGTGAGAGAGGGGAGCCATCCTTTGCTAGATGCTCTAAGCTTGAGAAGAGGAGTCTGAAATTCCTACCCTGCTCTTCCTGGGGCTCCCACAGTTAGAATTACTCTTCCCCTCACTGGACTGCTGCATTTCAGGGGAGGAAGTACTGAGCAGCTTCAGGAAGGAAGGAACAGCAGCTGCACTTCTAGCTCACATCAGAGTTGTTCACAGGGTTTTAGTGGAAGGTGTGGGAGGCAATGCCCCTAATCTCCTCACACAGCAAAGAGCCCGATTCCAACACTTAAAAGTTGCAAGGCACGATTCAGGGAACAGATTTTTAATTTATAATCAAATACCATTTTCTTCTTAACCATCACTCACAAGAGGCACAGGCTGGATACTTGTGCTCTAAGTAATGGCTAAGTGAGCATTAAGACATTGTCGATGAATTATTCTCTTAATGCAGTAAAGGAAATGAACAATACAATGTATCTATATAAAAAATGTACAATAGGACAGATGCTTCTTTTGTAAACTTGCATATTTTCAATATTTTATATCAGCTGCATGGAAACAGTTGATGAGTAAGGATACAATTTAGTCACAGAGGTCAAGGATTCCATGACTTTCTGGGAACTCAGTGACTTCTTCCAGAGCAGCCAGCAGCTGCCCCAGGAGCACTGGTCCTCAGGCCGAAGCAGCAGCCCGGGTTTGGTCTGGAGCAAGGGTAGTCAGCCCCTGCCAGGAGCAGCTGCTGAGGTCAGCTCCTGGCAGCGCTCCAACTGTTAGTCGTTCCCCTCCCCTCCTGGGTATTAAGTAAAAGTCTGGACAGGTTGCAGGCTTCCATGAATTTTTGTTTATTGCCCGTGACCAGTCTGTGACTTTTACGAAAACATCCATGACAGAATCTTAACCTTATTGACAAGTTTCTCTAGGTAGCTATTTTGTCTGGTAGAATCAAGGTATTTGGAGAAATCCTTGACATACTTGGACAAACTTATAGTGGATATAGGGTACTCATTTTCTGAAAGCCTTTGAAAAGGTCCCTCACCAAAGGCTCTTAAGCGAAGTAAGCTGTCATGGAATAAGAGGGAAGGTCCTCTCATGGACTGATAACTGGTTAAAAGATTGGAAACAAAGTGTAGGAATAAATGGTCAGTTTTCAGAATGGAGAGAGGTAAATAGTAGTGTCCCCCAGAGGTCTATACTGGGACTAGCCCTATTCGACATCCATAAATGATCTGGAAAAAGGGGTGAGGTGGAAAAATTTGCAGATGATACAAAACTACTCAAGATAGTTAACTCCAAAGCAGACTAAGAGTTACAAAGAGATCTCATAAAACTGGGTGACTGGGCAACAAAATGGCAGATGAAATTCAAGGTTGATAAATGCAAAGTAATGCACATGGAAAACGCAATCCCAACTACACACATAAAATGATGGGGTTTAAATTAGCTGTTACCAATGAAAAAAGATCTTGGAGTCATTGTGGATAGTTCTCTGAAAATATCCACTCAATGTTGAGCGGCAGTCAAAAAAGCTAATATGCTGGGAATCGTTAAGAAAGGGATAAATAAGACGACAGAAAATAAACTGTCTCTACATAAATCCATGGTATGCCCACATCTTAAATACTGCCTGCAGACGTGGTTGTCCCATCTCAAAAAAGATATACAGGAAAAAGGTACAGAAAAGGACAACAACGATTAGGGATATGGAACAGCTTCCATATGAGGAGAGTAATAAGACTGGGACTGTTCAGCTTGGAAAAGCGACAACTAAGGGGGGATATGACTGCAGTCTATAAAATCATGACGTGTGGAGAAAGTAAATAAGGAAGTCTTATTTACTCCTTTTCACAAGAACTAGGAGTGAAATGAAATAGGCAGCGGGTTTAAAAACAAACAAGTATTTCTTCACACAACGCATAGTCAGTCTGTGGAACTCTTTGTCAGAGGATGTTGTGAAGGGCAAGACTATAATAGGGTTCAAAAAAGAACTAGACAAATTCATGGAGGATAGGTCCATCAGTGGCTATTAGCAAAGATGGACAGGGATTGTGTCCCTATCCTCTGTTTAGCAGAAGCTGGGAATGGACGACAGGGCATGGATCACTTGATTACCTGTTCATTCCCTGTGAAGCACCTGGCATTGGCCACTGTCAGAAGACAGGATACGGGGCTAGATGGACCTTTGGTCTGACCCGGTATGGCTGTTCATACATAAACTTGTACATAATGTGTACTCCCCATTCTTGTGAGCGAGCAGGGAATTAAAATTTATATTTCCTGTTTCTGAAGTGCTCAGCACACAGACATCTTGTAATTTCAATGCTCTACTGATTCACAAGAACAGAACCAACAGAGGGAGATTAAAAAAAGAACAGCATTTTTCAAACTTTCTGAGCTGAGCCACCCCCTCCCCCACTTCGAGTTACTATTTTTAGTTGTGCCCCACAATACTTGCCCTTTCCCCCTTGGTTTTCAGGATGGGCAAAGGCATGTGTGACTGTCTCTGGGCACAGAGATGTTGATCCTGATCCAGAGGCTCAGCTCCCTGCTGAGGGGAATCAGCGGTGAAGGAGGTGTGGCACTGGCCCAAGCCACCTAGTGTCACTGCTCCCCTCCCAGAACATTCCTCCCCATCCCCTAAGGGGGACACACCCTGCAGTTTGGAAACCTTTGAGCTGAGAGAACAAAAATGTGTGCTGATTTGTCAACAGTAGTTCACCCAAGCTACACTTGAAGCACTTAAATATTCTTGCAAGCACATTTTTCAAATAAAAGTTAAAGCTGCCCTTCCCAACTTTTTCTTCTAACATTACCTTTCTAAATTCAAAACCTATCACTTTGGGTACTCCTCTTCAATTTGGGCCCAAAAATGTAACAAAGAAGTTACCTCAAACAGCCCATTCATAAACTAGATAATGCAAGGGCTGTTGCCCTAAGCAGCAGAGTATGGAAGCTGCCATCACAACCCATACAGCTGGTAAAACTCAAACAAAGTTAATGTTCAAAGTGTAACAGATAGCAACTTTAACTGCCCTTTTTTTTTTTTTCCCCCAGATGAAGCTCCTGCTTCTCAACAGAATCCACTAGCTATGTGAGAAATGTTCTCAAACAGCTCAGCAATGCATAAGTCAAGAAGATTCAAGCTAGGTGGATGCTTATCCCAACCTGAAGACAAAGCTCCAGTAAACAGGACTAATGGTAATAACCTGGCTCTATACCAACTGACCTGTAGAAGACCTCCTGAACCAACAGAACCAGAGAGAAAATTTAAAGGAACTCCTGATTCCAGACCAAGAAAGGGGATTGTCAATGTGTCAAGTTTTGTTTGACTAAGAAATAGAACTGGATACAATGAGGGAATCCAGAACCCTCAAGGGGAGCTTTCAGCCCTTACAGTCCACAAAACCTGAAAAGGATGAACAACAAAGTGAACTTTCCACTCCACCATCTGGAAATATTACTGTAGAGAAGTGAGAAAGGAATTCCTTGATGAACATATATTACATTTTAAAAAACAAAAACAATGAGAAGTCCTTGTGGCACCTTCGAGACTAACAAATTTATTTGGGCATAAGCTTTTAAGGCTAGAACCCACTTCATCAGATGCATGGAGTGGAAAATACAGGAGCAAGTATAAATACATGAAAAGATGTGATCTGCCTTACCAAGTGTGAGGTCAGTTTAACGAAACAATTCAATTGACAGCAGGATACCAAGGGAGGAAAAATAACTTTTGAAGTGGTAATGAGAGTGGCCCATTGCAGACAGTTGACAAGGTGAGAGTAACAGTAGGGGAAATTAGTATTGGGGAAATTAGATTTAGGTTTTGTAAATGACCCAACCACTCCCAGTCTTTATTCAGGCCTAATCTGATGGCATCCAGTTTGCAAATTAAGTACAGTTCTGCAGTTTCAGGTTGGAGTCTGTTTTTGAAGTTTTTTGTTGAAGAATTGCCACTTTCAGGTCTATTACTAAGTGACCAGGGAGACTGAAGTGTTCTACTAGTTTCTGAATGTTATGAATCCTGATGTCAGCTTGGGTTAGGTAATATCTTTTATTGGACCAACTTCCATTAGTGCGATAGACAAGCTTTAGACACAGCTCTTCTTCAGGTCTGGGAAATGTACTCAGTGTCACAGCTAAATACAAGGAGCATCAGATTATTCAGCATAAGTAGTAAGCACATATTTCCAGGGACTATTCAAGGCAAAGTGGCCTGTTAACATTACTCCTGTTGGGGGGAGGGGGAGCAGAGGGCACGGAGAAAGGTAGCTAAAATGGGGGTTTTCTGTTATCTACAGCCTGGCACTCAGATCTCACAGAACAGGCTCCAAGGAGAAAGTCTGGGATATACACCATCACTTAGGGCTTGTCTACACTTTACAGCACTGCAACTTGCTGTGCTCGGGGAGGGGGGGGGGTTCACATCGCTGAGTGAGAACGTTGCAGTGTTGAGATACACCCCACACCGAGGTGGGTTTTTTTAGAGCATTGGGAGAGCTCTCTCCCAGCACTGCTCACAACCACACAAGGCACATTAAAGCGCTGCAGTGGCAGCGCATTAGTGTAGACTAGCCCATACACAAAACTGCCTTCAAAACAAGGATTCTCCTCCAAAGAAGTAGACTGCATCATGGAACAGGTCCCGCAAATATCCCGAGGGAACCTGCTGCAATACAGAAATAAAACCCCTCTGACCACACACACACACTCAAGTCGTCACCTACTGCCCCATTCTGGAACCCATACACGGTATCAAACAACTACAACTCATACTTGATAGGAAACCCTCCCTGAACTAAATCTTTCCTCAACCCCCTCTTCATCTTTCAACAATCCCCCAACCTCATCATCAGAAGCAAGCTCCCCACAGAGCAGGATGCATCGACTTAAAGTGGTACCAAATACTGCCAGAACAGATGCAAAAACATGCAGACATATCTCCACTACTACAATGATCAACACTCTTCACAATACACATTTCAAGATCCATGGGTCCTGCACATGCCTATCACAACATGTGGTGTATCTCATCCAGTGCTCTAAATGCCCCAACAACAACTATGGGGGTGAAACCAGACAATCACTACGTTCTCAAATGAACTCACAGGAAAATAATAAAGGACATTTCACCAAGCTACCACTCTATATCTGACCTATTAGTCCTCATCCTCAAAGGAAACCTGCACAACACTTTCAAAAGATGAGTCTGGGAGCTTAAATTCATAACTTTGCTAGACAATAAATATCAGATGTAATGGCCCATAAATCCAGTGTGTCTATTCAAACAATCTATAACCCGTTAACAACCCACTAACAATAGATTAGGTTGACCTGGAGGGGGATTCGGAACAGCAGTGTTGTCACAGCACTGAAATGACCTTGGCACTGGGCTCAGCCAGCCAATTAGGACTAGGGGCCAAGACACTACTCATGTCAGGCACACAGCCACTTAGAGTAGCTGGTCTCCAAAGCTGAACTTACAAATTGCCACACTTTTTCCAACTAGTCTTGAGGAAACTCCCACCCCAGGTGTGTTCAGATGACAACTGTGCCCACTGATACCATTTCTTCTTTGTTCTTGCAAATAAAGAAATCTGTACTGACAATCTAACCAGAACAAAAATAGCTCTGAAATGGCTGGGGAGAAAAGAATAAAAATATGAGGAAAGCATCAAGGACTTCAGTTTCAAATTTACCTACATTCTAAAGAAATGTGGCATCCCCTCACTTTACATGTTTAGAATTATTTACATCAGAAAAAGAATTATGAGATGAGTTATTTATACTAAAGGGAATTAATTTCACAGCATTTTAAGTATCCTTCAAGGATGATATTTCTGACCTCATTTTGGGTCTTTGACACATGTTATGCCCCATGTTGAGACACTGGCAGGTTGAGCGGCACGTTCCCATCCCGAGGATCTTATGATAAAGACAGCAAGCATACAGAAAGCACTGAGAAACCCAAAGAACAGGATATACATATCTGTGTGATGTCACATAAGAGTTTTATCAACATGTGTGGGATGGCTGCAAGACTAATGAGCAGTAAAGCCGCAAGACAGATATCCACCTTATCACGAACAAAGGCTGGACATACTCTGGACCACACTGTCACATCGGAAACTTAATTTACAAATGTTTCAGTATTAACAGGTTTCTCTGGACTATGTTTTAAATCTCTCTTCTCTAAAGCCATCTTTTTAACTCTTACGTTATTCTCTACCCAACTGTACATTACAAGGAGGGAGCCATAAAAAAGCCTAATGTTTTTGTTACATAAAATTACAACAAACTGAAAAGATCAGGTATCCCAGGGTCTTCCATGGATACACACACATATCAGGCCCTTAATGAAAACCTCAAGTCTCCCATTTTCATTAACAAAGCTCTCATTTCAGCAGGGTAATGAGATGTAACTTCTATATCACTGTTGCAGAACTGAATCTCTCACATGCTGGGCCTTGAGGCAATAATTCTGGAAGCAAAACTCCATAACTAGAGGTAAAGGAATGTTTCTCTGCAGTTTTGTTTTATTTTTTTGTTTGTCAGCTATCTGAAGTTAAGCAGGTTTGAGCACTAGCAGTAGTCATTGAGGAGATAGCATAGTGGGCAGAGAGCAGATGAACAGATAGACTGCATGATTAATTGCAGAATCTCATGATAAGTTTATATCATACTGCAATGTATTACATAATATATTTACACAACATATTAGGTGATTGTTAATAATTGCATTTTGAGAGCCTCTGTGCTGGCCACTGTATACATATGCACTGAGATAATTCCTGCCCCAGATTTACAATCTAAAAGACAGACAAGGGTTGGGGAAAGGGATATAATGTCAGCAAATGAATGCGGTGATCATGACATAGCTTTATTAATTACATTTATCTAACTTGTAAATCACACAAGTTGCCCTTGCCAGGAAGATGAAAAATCAGAGGAGTGATCCCTGAAGGTCTGGTCAGTAGGGACTGAAAGTTGTTCTGATGATTTTTTTAAAACCGAGTTTGATGAATCTTGTAAGTGCAGATGGCCATTAGTCTAATTTCAAGAAAACACTTACTCTGTTTGAAAGGTGATGTGATATACAGATTACTGACATCTGAATTTCTTCAAAGAAATGTTCTAGTAACTGGACAGACAAAAAGCTAAGTACATATAACTTTAACCAGCTGAAAGGCAGAAAGCAGCCTCAAGGAAAGGAAGGAGCCTTGGATCTCGAAGTCCTCTCTACACAGCTGTCAAAATGAACTGGAACCAGATCAGGACCACTGCTCTTTATGTAACCTCATGACTGAAAATTCAGTTCAAAGGAGCATACAGGCAGCCCCAAGAGCCACTGCTTTCCAAAGTGTTCCCCTACCCTCTCTCATGCTGAGAGCACATGCACTCCCCAAGAGTGGAGATACCAACAGCTTTTTCTTCTTTGAGTATTAAAGATTAAAACTCATTCTACACAAGCCATCAATACCCTAGGATCAGGCCACCCCAGAAGCTGGGTGGAAGGCAATGTTGAGAGTACCGAGTTGAAGATGCAGGAGAGGGGCTAAGTCATATGCAATGGACATTATTGGGCCCTGTCTCGCAATAATTATAAAGGGAGCTGGCAGTGACCCCCACATGTAGGTTGCTTAATAATTTCCATTTTAAAAAATTCTTTGTATTCTCTGAGAGGCTTTAACACTTTCTTTATTTGCATCAGGCCTTGAGAGTTTGAGAGAGAGAGAAGACAATTCTTTAGCCTGGAGGCTTTGCCCCCATGAATTCCATTCGCTGAGCAGAGTTATAAACTGTTAAAAATTACCATTTCCTTTCTCTCACTTGCTTCTCTCCGGAAAATGTTGGCAACCTGTCAAAATAGCTGAGCATGAACATTTTAAAGATCTATGCTCACACTGCTACCAAGGCAGCAGCAACAGATACTGCACTGGAAATCTCTGGGAGCTACTGAAGCAGCTGTGATGAGAGGGAGGCAGTAGGCAAGGGTATGTTTGGCTCCCCAACCACAACTGAACAATCCATGTTGTCCCATCATCCCATCTCACATCCATATGCGCTCCAGAGCATATGCATGACAGTCCAATTTTATGATCACCTAATAACCCCTCTCCCACTGAAGCACCTTATATTATTCAGTGCACAGGTTGGATGTAGGAGGTTGCACATTTGGCTTTCCCTAACTTTGGAGTACTGGCCTTGCAACCTAAAGAAATAAGTCAAAACTAAAAAAGTTTAAATGTGTTTAAAAATATCTGTTCAAAATACAGAGCTCTCTGATTGCAATAGGAACTGAATTTCTTACTAATTTTTCTTCTTGTACTACCTGCATATTAGCAGGAAAATGGAAGCCTGATGGCTTAAATTCTAGGAAGTCTTTATCCATAAAGAAGCTTAAACTTCCTGTGTTTGAGTAATTAGCTATTTTCAGACTTTAAAATATTTATTCGGATGTGTTTATGTACTATTACAAGTACTGACACACGAATTTTTGGTTTTGTTTTTAATTACAGCAATTTGGTGTTTTTTCTTGCTTTTTGGATAACAAGTCCTGACAGCAGCTAAGTAATGTAATATTACTATCACACAGTAATTGCAAAAGGAAGTAATGAAGTAGGTAGAAAACAGCAGGTGAAAAAATTGGAGATAGCACCCTGGCTGCATTTATAAATAGCATTGCTGCTGTGGTTTACTCCAAGAATAGTGACCAGTTTGAGCACCAGAGACCAAATCAGATGGTAAAGGAGAACAGGTATGGTTGAAGCCCCTAAACCTGCTACTCCGAGTTGGTGCTCTGCCTTAATTTATTTTCCTCTCAGACTCAAAATGAAGACATAATTAAATGTCATCACTGACCTGGCTGTGTATTGCTTTTCTTTCTCTGTTAAAATTTTGAAGAATTGAAAGTCTTCACACCTGATCTTTACTGGAAATTTGTTAACAGATTTTTGATAACTTACAGCTTAACTGACCTGTTGATGAACTGCATTTTTACTTATCCCTACTCCTCGGATACTAGCTTTCAGAGTTAGATATTTAAAATTTTAATTGGGGGCAGGGGAAGGGGAGGAGAGAATAGGACAGGGCTATTAATATTAATTCTTAGATAATTAAGGCATTTTAGAAAAAGCAGTCCTGCTGGTTTGAAAACTGCCTTACTTCATTAGACAGGAACTTGCCAGACTGAATTGCAAGTGGTTCACTGACAGGGGAAGCTATTGAGGAGCCAGGCTGGGAGTCTGGCACCTCAGGGTATGTCTCTATACACTGCAACTAAAAACCCACAGCAGGCCTGTGGCAGCTGACTCGGGCTCACAGGGCTTGGGCTAGGGAGCTGTTTAATTGTGGTGTAGACGGTCAGGCTAAGGCTGGAGCCTGCACTCTAGGACCCTGCTGAGGGGAGGGTCCCAGAGCTCAGGCTGCAACCCAAATGTCTACACTGCAATTAAACAGCCAGTTAGCCCAAGCACCAAGAGCCTGAATCAGTTGGCTTAGGCAAGCCATGGGTGTCTAACTGCAGGGTAGATATAACCTCGGACAGCTTCAGAGAAAAGTATCCTCCTTCACTTGCCACATGCTATGTTGGCTGAGGGTAGAGAGAAGAAAAATTTGTGCCTGAAGATGTCTCAAGAGCAAAGCTCCTAATCTGGCTGTTTATTAAGCTTCCTGACCCGCTAAATCCAAGTCTGACAAATCACTGCAGGTTTAGCAGGATACTCTCAGAAGGGAAGTACAAGAGCAGGAGCCGGCAACTGATGGCACGTGCGCCGAAGGCGGCACGCGAGCTGATTTTAAGCGGCACTCACATTGCCCAGGTCCTGGCCACTGGTCAGAGAGGCTCTGCATTTAATTTTAAAAGAAGCTTCTTAAACATTTTAAAAAAAACTTATTTACTCTACATACTATAGTTTAGTTATATATTATAGACTTACAGAAAGAGACCTTCTAAAAACGTTAAAATGTATTACAGGCATGCGAAACCTTAAAATTAGAGTGAATAAATGAAGACTCGGCACATCACTTCTGAAATACTGCCTACCCCTGTACAAGAGGGTAGTTTTATCTGTGGGGTGGAGAGAACAATTCCAAACTTATCCCCATTCTGTGAAGGATATGGAGGAGCTGGAGTGTCAGGATGACCATCAGGAAATCAATAGCTATATTAGGGATGAGAGGGACAAGCTTATCCCCTCACTGATTAAGTCACATTTTGAAGGTTCTCTTTGGGACCATAAATGCTAGCACAGGGGTCAGCAACCTCTGGCATGCGGCTCGCAAGGGTAAGCACCCTAGTGGGCTGGGCCAGTTTGTTTACCTGCCGCACTGGCAGGTTTGGCCGATCACGGCTCCCACTGGCCGCGGTTCGCTATGCCAGGTCAATGGGGGTGGCAGGAAGCTGCGGCCAGCACACCCCTTGCCCGCGCCACTTCCAGCCGCCCCCATTGGCCTGGGACGGCAAACCGTGGCCAGTGGGAGCCGTGATTGGCTGAACCTGCCGACACGGCAGGTAAACAAACTGGCCTGGCCCGCCAGGGTGCTTACCCTGGAGAGCCGCATGCCAGAGGTTGCCAACCCCTGTGCTAGACACTTAATCTGTTTTTTATTAATGGAAAGCGTGGCTTGGATTCTGCAGTATAGTATGGCAGTCTGAAATAAAGTACCACTCGCCAAGTTTCTAGCAGCCCATACAACTCAAACCTTGTTCTCTCTAATGCTACTCATCTATTATTCATCTACTCACTTGTTCTCCCCGTTAACTCCTTCACCTTTCACCCCTTCTCCAGGCTCTCAAGTAAATTACCTATCTTATTTCCAGATTACTGTTCCTGACAGTATGTGGTAGGAAGAAAACTACCTAAAACTTTGTCAGAAGATGGAGTATTCTGACCAGCATGGAACCCTCACTATTACTGGCACATAATGCCATATATCACATTAGATGTGCAGGTGAATGAGCCTCTGATGGTGTGGATGGTGTTGTTGGGTCCTAAGATGGCGTCACTTCCCCAGGTGGGTAATTTTGAGACCTACAAGATTTCTGTCAAGCATTCTTAAAACTACAATACCTACCTGGGGAAGCGAGGAAACAGATTGTCAGAGCAAGATGGGCACCCAGAAGTCACCTACTACAGGATAGGCCCAACAAAAAAAACAACAGAACACTACTGGCCATCATGTACAGCCCCCAGCTAAAACCTCTCCAGCTCATCAGCAATGATCTACAACCTATCCTGGAAAATGATCCCCCACTAACACAGACCTTGGGAGACAGGCCAGTTCTCGCTTACAGACAGCTCGCCAACCTGAAGCAAATACTCACTAGCAGCTACACACCAAACCACAGAAACACTAACCCAGAAACCAATCCCTGTAACAAACCCCATGGTCTTCTCTGTCCCCATATCTACTCTATGACACCATCATAGGACCCAGCTACACCATTAGAGGCTCATTCACCTGCGTATCTACTCATGCGATATATGCCATCATGTGCCAGCAATGCCCCTCTGCCATGTACATTGGTCAAACTGAACAGTCTCTGTGTAAACGGATAAATGGACACAAATTAGACATTAGGAATGGTAACATACAAAAGCCAGTAGAACGCTTCAATCTCCCTGGACATTCAACAACAGATTTTAAAGTAGCCATTCAACGAAAAAAAACTTCAAAAACAGACTCCAAAGAGGAACTGCTGAGCTACAATTCATTTGAAAACTTAACACCATCAGTCTGGGCTTCAATAGGGACTGGGAGTGGCTGGCTCACTACAAAAGCAATTTTCCCTCTCTTGGTATTGACACCTCCTCATCAATTATTGAGAATGAACAACATCCACCCTGACTAAACTGGCCTTCAACACTGGTTCTCCACTTGTAAGGTAACTCCCTTCTCTTCACGTGCCAATACTATATTTATGCCTGTATCTGTGATTTTCACTCCATGCATCTGAAGAAGTGGGTTTTTTTTTTTACCCACGAAAGCTTATGCCCAAATAAACCTGTTAACCTTTAAGGTGCCACCGGACCCCTCGTTTCTATGGATACAGACTAACACGGCTACCCTTCTGATAGAGGTATATTGGATACTGGCAGCACAAAAGTGCTCCTGGATTATAAATACTCAAACTCACCCCTTTCAGAAATTCAGGTGAGGGTGTCATCTTTTTCAAATTCTTCTAATTAGCATATCACAGTTTCTATAAACCTATCCTGGCTGCTCAGACATTCTCCCGTACCTGTAAAGGGCATATTTAAAAGTTACATATTTTATATAGACACCTGCAGGGACCAATCCAGTTCCTTGGATAGCTTCCAGAGCCAGCAAAACACCTGTGGATCACCAGCACAAATGTTGATTTAGACATGTCTTACACTGCAATTAGACACTATGGCTGGTCTGTGCAAGCTGACTTGGGCTTGCAGTGCTTGGGCCAAGGGGCTGTTTAACTGAGGTACAGATGCTCAGACTCAGGCTGCGGTGGGGACCCTCCCACCTTGCAGAGTCCGATAGCCTGGGTTGCAGCCCAAGCTCAGATGTCTACACCACAACTGAAGAGCCTCTTAGCCTGAGCCATCTGACACAAGGTTTTTAATTGCAATGTAGATATATCCCTAGTGAGCCACAATCAGACAAGCATTGCTGATTTCAAAAGTAATAATACCCCTCTAGCCCTCGGGGGCAGTGAGTAAAATGAGTGGGAAATCTGTCCAGACGTGATCCCCATTAGAGGAAACATGCAAGTTGTTTACAATGAAAGTTGTGAATGTGGGGCTGTGTAGAGGAGAAGGGGTTCTTTGTGTTATGGCTTAACTATGAATTTCGGCAGAGGAAGAAGAGCAGAAAACTTCCTGAGGTCCACCAGGAACCTTTCATGCAGGCATAATTCATATGGGAAGCACTTTTATGGCCTCCCATAACACCTATGTTTTAGGTATCAGATAGTTTCATTGTTTTCCTTGTTCATGTGGGTTTTACCCAGAAAAAGATTTCAAAAGCTAGTAAAATGGGATTGTAAAAGATTGGCAAAGGGTTCAGGAGTTTATAGTATCTGAAATTAAGATTATTTATGACTTTAAGTTGACGATATACCTTTAAATTAATAACTATTTGTTTGGGTTATTGTTAGGTACTCTGAATATCTGATACAAAAAGAATTCCCTTTCAGGATTAGAGAAAAAAACTTGTGTTTTCACAATGTGAGAAAGCAGAGAAACTGCCCGCCAGCATGGAAAGGCGTAAACAGCTAGTCCCGCCCCATTATACCTGCAGCTACTGCCAGGCATGGAGGGAGTAGAAAAGGAGAGCCTGGTCCAGTTCAGGACTGACTGGTGAAAAGCAGGAGCTACTTACTGCCCTACCTGATAGGAAGGATGATTACCAGCCAAGGCAGCCACCAGGGAACACATTCCATCTCTCAGGCTCCAGCCAAGGGAGACTGCAGAATAGACCTAGGAGCCTCCAGCAAATGAGGTAACTGGGTGACTGCAGTTCAGAGACACTGTGGGGTCTGGCTGCACCACTTACTGAAGTCCTGCCTGAAGGAGCCCAACATCCACAAGCGGGAGCTCTGGGCAGCAAACCACCCCAGCAAAGTGAACTATAGGGGACACGTCCCAAACTGAAGGAATACTAGTCGGAAGTAGCCCAGGGCAGTGGATTTAGACTCCCTGCTTGGAGTGTCCCCTGTCAAGGGGTCAACTCACACAGGGTCCTGGGCTGGGACCTGGTGGAGTGAGAAGTTCTGGGTTCTCCAACCACCACTGCCTGAAAGACTGAGGCACCTTGACCTTCAAGTCAGATGCATCACCAGGCTGCCTGGCCATCCATGCACCCTATTACACACACTAGAAAGAAATCACAAGATAACAATGAATACATAATCAACTACTTTGTTTACTTAGTCCAAGCATTGACAGCTTTGATCAACATCAAAATTTGAACATCTGATGCATTTCTAAAATTCTAGTCCAGATGCTACTATTTAAGGTAGGTAATAATCCCTGTCCCTCTCTTCATGTCTTTTTTTTTAAGCTTCAGAGTAGCAGCTGTGTTAGTCTGTATCAGCAAAAAGGAGTACTTGTGGCACCTTAGAGACTAACAAATTTATTGCAGCATAAGCTTTCATGGGCTACAGCTCACTGTTTTCAAATAGGGTTGAGGCTTGATACTGAATATTAGTTCAGTTTTGTGTTGGCATAAGTCTTTATGAGGAGAAGCTCATCATGTGACTTATTATAAAGCATGATAATTTTGGATCAGGTTTAAGGGTTGGCAAAAGTTACACTAGTAGTCTAGTATAAGCCTAGCTAAAATTTCCTACCATTGCTAAAAAAAGTGGGAATGTTTATATAGACCAGACACTGCTAATATCTTAGCTCAGGGGTGGACAAACTTTGTGGCCCAAGGGCCACATCTGGGTATGGAAATTATATGGTCGGCCATGAATGCTCACGAAATTGGGGGCTGGGATGCGGGAGTGGGGCCACAAATGAGGAGTTCAGGGTGAAGGAGGGGGCTCCGGGCTGGAGTGTCTGGGGAGGGTGGGTGCTCCAGCTGAGGGTGTGGGCTCTGGGCTGGGACCGTGGATGAGGGATTGGGGGCACAGGAAGGTGCTCTGGGCTGGGACCAAAGGGTTCAGAGGGTGGGAGGGGGATCAGGGCTGGGGTTCAGGCCCCAGGAGGCACTTACCTCGAGCAGCTCCTGGAAACAGCGGCACATTCCCCCTCTGGCTCCTACATGAAAGCACGACCAGGAGGCTCTGCATGCTTCCCCATGCACAGGCGCTGCCCCTGCAGCTCCCATTCACCATGGTTCCCGGCCATTGGGAGCTGTGGGGTTGGCACTTGGGGCAGGGACAAAGTGCAGAGCCCCCTGGCTGCCCCTATACATCAGACCTGTAGCGGGCACAGGCCTCTGCTTCTGGGAGCCACGGCATATGTGGAGCGGGGCAAGGCCTGGGCCACGCTCCCCAGCGGGACCTCAAGGGCTAGGTTAAAACATCTGAAGGGCCGGATCTGTCCCCCAGGCTGTAGTTTGCCCACCCCTGTCATAGATTGGCATGTTCTCTGACCCTGTGCAGAGGAAATCTAATTGACTGTGCTTCAAACACCACTGAACAGTCCACAATAGGATTTTTCCAGTGCTAACACAAGTAGAACTGAGCATGTTTGCCACAGTTCAAGATATAAAAGTCAGAACTCAGCTCTCAGGTTACAAACTGTAAGAGCAAATTCTTGTACTAAAAGAAATAAGACCGTAAGTGCCTTATTGCTGCAGAAAAAAGAAACAAACATATCAATCAGCTCAGGGGAGAAGTTAAAGGAAACAAAAGAAAATATTTCATTGCAACAATGCATTTTAGACAAATTCATAACTTTGCGTATATCTTTCGCAAATTGGGAGCTGCTAACTGTATACCCAGTGACTACACATTTTTTGTACTTACAAACAAGCTTGTGATGCATTTATCTCTTGCCACTTCCTATTAAGGAAAGTGGTAAAGAACAAAGTGCACATAAGCACATGCCTCATGTAGGCCTATGACACAACTACAAGATATCCAAGGTTAAAGATTTGTGAGTTTGGGTTGCCTAACTTCAGATTAAATTTCTAAAGGTTAACTGAAAAGCAAAAATAAACACTCAACTACAGATTTCTATACTGAATGAATGCCCTCATGTACTACACTGTTGTAGTTTAAATCTTATTTCTTCTAAATATTCACATCTAAAGGTGGCTTATAAAGAAAAATAACTGCTCTCTCTTTTTTTAAAAGTAGGAGATGCATAAAGGAAGCCTAAAAGTTTAAGATTCCTCTAATTAAAAATTCAAGTCTTATTTAGAGAAATAGTAGGGGTGTGAGAGTATATATACTAAGGAAACCTGTTTAATTTAGAAAGCACGTTCTCTTTATTCAGACTATTTAGAACAAAATTAACTCTGCTAAAAAGACAGACACCCAAGATCCTGACAAACAGCTGGAAAAGCTTGGGTTTTTGGGGGGAGGGGGCCACAGTGGTAGCAGAGAGAAGGGAGAAAGGATTCTACGCTCCTATTCCAGAGAAAGCTCTGAAAGGAAACTTCTAACATAATGAAAACACAGGTAAAGAGCCCAGATACTATAATGACAGAAGTTATTAGCCTGATCCTGCTCGTACTGAAAAGAATGTCAAAGCTCCCACTGACTTCAATGGAGGTAAGATCAGGGCCTAGTAGATGCGCATTCCCAATATTTTAAAAAATGTTCAGACCTATTTTCTTGTAAATCAGTCACTAAAAAGAGAAAACCACTTGACTCCCATCTTCAGGTTACCCTTTAAAAAAGTTAAGTACAACCTTATTTTAAATAAGTGCATGCTCACCATACTGTTTATTTGGGACAATTTACACTTTAACTCAGCTTTCATTTGCAGTTCATCTTTTATAGCTTCTGCTTTTGTGAGCTGATAGTCTACCTTTAAGAGTAGATTTTCACAGTAAGTCCTCACCTACATTAGAAAAATGTACTCTTAGGTGAATTTTTTAAAACTATTTTATATAGTATAGATGAGGCTTTAAAAGGACAGATCTGGGAACTCAACTTTGACAGTATGTCAGATTTTAAAGTGTGTAATAAGGTTTTACTCATAGCTAATGCCAATTTTTAAAACATATAGCAAGTTCTCACTACCAACCTAAATTGAATCTAAAGCAGTAGAGAATGAAAACACTAATAACTGTGAAATTAAGATCACCACTACGATATTGACATTTTGGTTTTCTTAACTTGTTCCCCACATACACAATAATCTACTGTGAAAACTGATCTGCATTTTTAAATTGACTTACTGCTAGTGTATTTGAACTGATGGGTTTCTCCTATGGGGGACAGTAATTACCCAATCTATTAATTTCAAGGTAATTTAACTATGGAAACTATTCTGTTACCATAATAGCCAATAGCAAATAAGGATAGAAATCAAAAGGGGTAGACAAAGCTTTTGGAAATTAAAAGATTAGACACACTGTTAATTTATTAGACTGGCAACACTTTAACCATATTATTGAATAAAGGACTAACAAGAGTGTACTGTCACGTATATCACATTAAAACATCAAAATGAGACTCACTAGACAATGAAAAATGGGTTCCCCACCCTGCCCACCAACAGACAGCCTTAACAAAAGAATATCAGCTAGCATTTTAATCACTTGCTTAAAGGTTATCCAGTGCAACTGTAGTTAGTTGTAAAAAGTAGATCCTAGCATAATTGTAGAACTGACTCATTTTTCAGAGAGTCTCTAATGCCAAAGTAAAAGTCATTTAACTTCAGTCTGGAACATCAGCACTGATTTTTATTAAATGACGGGTGTTCTAAAGAGGGCAGCAGGCAGGGAAAATGCTTATTTAATTTTTCCCCCCTGTAATATTATTTTGCAACATAAGATCCTGCCTTCACGACATAGTAATTTTAGAAGAATGTCAAGCACAGAAATAATCTCACAGTGCAGTTAAGTAAATTGTTTCAAGAAAGTTCTAGGCTCATTCAAGATAAGAGCAAAATACAGCACACATGCATGAAATGTTCTGTGATTACGCAACTTTAACAAGAATTATATAAATCCAGTACTGAAGTCTTCAAATCATTTACTTCTATATCCCTGGGATATTTTGTTCCAAAAATATCTTTGCTGTCAAATATAACCCCTAAACCAATATAATAGTAATTGATAAGCCTAACAAAGTAAAAGAAAAGGGAAAATCATGGAGGCCTAATTTAATGAATTATTTCAATACTACACTAATGAGATTCACCAAGAACTGATTTAAAATTACTTTTGAGAAAATTCTCCTATTTCATGTTCCAATTCATTACACAGGCTAAAACTTGCACGCGCTTCTGTACTTTTCAATTTAATTCATCAGTGTACTTTTATTCAGAAAATTAGCATGTGTCACGATTCGGTTAACAGGACTTCACTTGATACTTCAATGCCAGTTTACTACCGTAACACTTTTAAACAGGTTTTAATATATAGCCTGATTTATCCAAACTATGTGAAAATACCAAATATTTATTCTGATGGATAGGTTTTCCTTTACACTTGATTTTTTGATGTTTAGAATCTTTGTTAGATTGAAACCTTTAATTTGAAGAAAAAATTCATATTTGTTTTAAAAGACAATTGTGATGAGAAAGTTTTTGTATGGAAATTAGATATCCATAACATTTTTATACAATCAATGGATGCAGGGAGTTTCCATATTTTGGCATCTAATATATTCAGAGTTTAAACTGTCAATTTAGAAAATTATTTCTAGTTCTTTTATGGTTTCAAACTAGGTTTTCAAATGAAAGCAAATATGGCATTGTCTAATTAAAACTGCAGATTGACTAAAGAAGTGGCAAAATCCTCATCCATGCAAAATCAAGGCATTTACTTTCAAAAAGCACACTGTGCAGAGAAGGGAATGGTATCATGGTTTCCAACTGGTACAGTCACTAGTAAAGGCAGACTGGGTTTTGGTACTCCTCAATACAAGTAGTTCATGGACAAGTTATCCATCCTGTGCCCTTCATTGGTCTGTCCACAAACCAATCTTCTCTGCTATCAGAAAGTAGTACTTCACAGTGCACAGGGAAAACGTGTGACCTCTCCACTGTGCGCCTCAAACAATGAACTGCTGCATTTTTAATACTATTTACATGCACATGGGCCTGGAAAGGTATCATCTACTCAATATCAACTGCTTGACTCTGAATCCTAATTTAAATATACACAAAAGACTTCATTACGAAACAGCTGAGGCTCTCACACCTTTCCCCCATTTGCACTTTTGGGTACACCCTTTAACCAGATTATTTTTTGCCCCAATGCTAGTTTAGTAAAGAACTGCCTGCAGAATGGCAGTTAAACGGATTAATGAGAGGCTGACATTAGCAGAGTTAAGGTTGTGGCGAATGGTGTCTCAGTTGTGGTAATGGTAAGCTATGTGTTTTTGTGGGTGGAGGACTGAAGGGTTACACCTCTAGGTGGCTCATCTTTTCATTTTCTTGCTCTTAAGGGTTTGTCAAGCATATGTGTGTAGCAACTGTAACTGCTTCACTACAAAGATTTTTGTATATTGATTTCCTTGGTTTATTTAACACATAATTGAGGGGTGAGGCTTAGCAGCAGAACTGAGGGGGTTTTTTTGGGTGCACCAGCAGCTGTGCATTAGCCTTCTCTGTTGTAGAATAAAATCCAACAGAAATGTGTAGCTCATCAGAGAAGATTGTGTGAGCCTTGCTCCCAACCACCTGGCTTGTGGCACAATGAATAACGTATAGGTCCAAGGAAGGAAAGGAGCAAAACAAAAATTCCCACAAAGTCAAAGATTCGGATTTTTAATCAAGCCTGTACTGATTTTAACAAAAGATGCCTTAAGATTTCTACTGTCTCTGATTATAACCTTTTCTCCTCACAGGTTCTTAATGGAAATCCACATGTATACATAGACCCAGCATTCTTAAATCTGGGGCAATCTGACTGGGCTAAATAAACTCAAAATTTATAACATGTACTCACATTTTGGTTGTTTGGTACTAAATGTTACATTCTGTAGGAACATGGGAATTGTCCTACTGGATCAGGTCTGAGGTCCACTTAATCTGTTCTACTGTCTCCTTACTCAGTGTCCAGTACCAGGTGTCTCAGAAGAAAGTGGAAGAACCTCACAGTAGGCAGATGTGGGATAATCTGCCACCCACACTAGGTCTCATCCTGATCTTCAATAGCTACAGACTGATTTATACCCTGAAGAATGAGGTTTGATAACTTTTCTACAAATTTGTGTTATGTTAACTCTGGTTATTCTTGATATCCATACAAATGTCTATTCCTTTTTCTTCAGTCTCATTAAGTTCTTTGCCTCAATCACTTCCTGTGGCACTGAGTTCCACAACTGAGTTAAATTCGATGTGAACAAATTTACCTTTGGTTTTGAATGTTCTCTTCTTGGATTACGAAATAAGAACAGCCATTTCCATTCTTTATTTTATATACTTTTCTAAACTAAACCTGGGTCTTCTCAATCTTCATATGAGTTTTTTCTATGTTCTTGATCATTCATTACTTTTTTCAGAACTTCCCCTAGTTCTTCAATATTTGAGACAGTGACCAGTACTGCATACAGCATTCCAGATGAAGACACATTATTGATTTATAGGGGCATTTTACATCTTTTGTATTATTCATCTCTTTCCTTATGCACCCTAACATTGTTTGGTTCATAAATGCAGCTGCCTATTGATAGGACATCTTCACTGAGCAGTCTACAATGACACCCAGGTTCCCTTTCCTGACTTGATCCAGTTCATTTATAACCGTATAAACTACTTGTATATCTTACATTTCTCTCTCCCAGCACGCATTACTCTTCAAGAGAATATCACTCTGAAAGAGAATATTCACCTCCTTTGAGACCGACTAGGTAGAATTTGAACCTGTGAGCACTTCTGTAGAAAAGCACAAGACCACACTACTCCAATAAGCTATTGCATCAAGTATAGAGTGCTGCCACTGTACTATTTTATATATACACAACTATTTTATATATACAACATTGAAGAGACACTAAACAAAAACAAAACATATCCAATTGTGTTCATGTGATGAGCTTCAGGAATGTGGGAATCTGTAATTCAGAACACAAATACTAATAGTGGGTGGCCCTCAAGGTCTCATTCATAAAATATTTTTAAAAATTAGTTTTCTTTTAGTTTAGAGATTTAAACAGTGTAGATCATGAATGAAAGATAAGAACATCAAATCAATAAATCAGACAACCAGATTTCCTAGTAATTTAAATTAATTTTAGCATTTAGTCCTCACCAGAATTTTTACTCTACCCACAACTTATCACCCTCTTTTACTGAGCTGGAGCATATGATCCGGTTCATTTTAAACTCCTTTCTACTAATCTAACCACTCGTTTTTAGGTGTCTAAAAAGTAACACCAACACCTCCTGATTAAGTGTATACAAGCTCCTGAAATTAATCCCACTTTTGAATTGCAGAAAGTTGACATACATGTCCTTGATGGTCTCAAATTACAATAATGCACTCTGACTCTTCACTGAGGCACCAGTGAACCTATGAGGTGGTATGGCTTTCTGGAAATAATACTTTACTCTGCTTAAAGCATCTTTCAGGGAACTCAAAAAACTTTACAAATGTCAAGGCCATGAACACATTATGGTGGATGCAGTGACAGCAACAATTCAGGATACACAGTTGTTGCAACTACAGTTCCCCTGTGGATACTTTTCTAGGAACTATACTAGGCAAACAATGTTAAATTATCCCTTCAGCTATACTGGAAGCACTACTTGTAACTGTGTAACATAGCTCTCAGATGAGTCCCACTTCCCACTGGTCACAGAAGTAGTTCTGGAATTTTTGCTTCCACACATTGCTAGTAGGAATCTACTGCGTTAGCACAAACTAGCTAATATTACATAGTTTTAAAATTGCATTTTTTCACTAGTAGATGCCAATGTGCTTTACAAAGATATGCAGGTACTCCATTTTTTGCAAATTAAGAAACAAGCATTATTTAATTATTTGAACAAGGTCACTGAGCCAGTAGCATCATCAGGAATAACATCCAGATTTCCTGTTTCCTAGTATTTGCTAGGACTGCTGGAGTTCCCATGCTTTGGATGGACTTCACTCTAAAGCTTTTAGAAGTGATATACTTCCCTGCCAGTGGCCAGTGTTACCCCAGGAGCTCAGCAACGAAGCCTCCCCAACCCAGCAAGTGGAGACCTCTGAACTATATATCTTAACCCAATACTAACACTGGAATCCCACGACAACACGCGCAGAGCGTCCCCGAGTTGGATAAGCATATTTACCCCGTTTCCAGCACTGCACGGGCACAAGCCCAAGCCCAGCAGGAGTCGATGGCGCTGAAGTTGCCATTCCACATCGTATCTCGGGAGCACGGGGACTGCCCTCGGGCATCCCCCACCCCCAGCTGCAGGGGAAGAACAGGTTCGGGCCGATGCAGGGGGATGCCAGCACGCGGGGCACGGGAAGCCCTTGAGGGAAGTCTCCCCACCCCGGTGCCTTCAGGGCACCAGCAGCGGCGCCAGGCGCCCCCGGGAGGGTGACGAGGCGGTTGGGGAAGAGGCAGAATCCTCCCTGCACCGGGGGCGGCTGAGGGGCTGCTTGGCGCCCGGAGGCGGGGGGGGAGGATCCCCGCCCCCGGCAGCGGGGGCAAAGGGCGGCGGTCCGCGGGAGGCGGTGCCAGCCCGCGGGGCCGCTGGCGGGGGCGGGTAGCGGCCGGTACCTGCAGAACCACCTCGCTGGGCAGCTGCGCGGCGCGGAACAGCTCCAGCACCCGCCCGTTGGGTGCCACCTTCTTGGTGCTCTCGATGTCGCAGTAGGAGAAGAGGTCGCAGTAGTAGCGCTGCTCCGCCTCGCTCAGCGTCAGGCCTTCCATCGCGCCGCCCGGCAGGGGGGAAGGTGAATCCCGCGAGCCGCTTCCTCTCGGACCCCGCACGCGCCGCTGTCTCTGCCAGGCCCGGCCGCTGCGCTCGCGCTGTGGGGGGCTGCACCGGAAGCGTGGGGCCCGCGGGGCGGGCGTGGCTATAAAGTTTCTCGGCCTTGGCCCCGCCTCCTCCACCCCAGCGGAGCCGCCGCCATTTACTGAGCCCCGGAGACCGGGGGGAAGGAGGCTGTTGAGCAAAACCCGCCTCTGCCTCAGACCCGGAAGTGAGGCCCGGCCCGGCCCGACACCCTTCGTGTGCTGGCAGCGGCAGGACAGAGGCGCTTGCAGCGTCCCCTGTCGGGGTGGCGGGCTCAAGCTTGGTGCCCGCCCCGGTGCCTAGGCTGCTCCCCGGTGCCTCCTAGGGCAGGATGGAGGCAGATCAGGCGCGTTCAGCGGCGGCTGAGTTGTGTGGCTCGCTGTGATGATCCCTGTTTTAGGCAGCGATTTTAAGCATCCCTGATTTTGAGGAACCAAAATTGGGGCTGCCTGGGGGAGAGGGATAGCTCAGTGATTTGAGTATGGGCCAGGGTTGTGAGTTCACTCCTTAAGGGGGGGCCAATTAGGGATCTCGGGGAAAATCAGTACCTGGTCCTGCTAGTGAAGGCAGAGGGCTGGACTCAATGACCTCTCAGGGTCATTTCCAATTCTATGAGATAGATGTATATCTCCCTACATTATATTATCTCCCTCTGGCCCACCTATCCCTCCTTTCAGTGACTTGGCCCATAAGTAAGGGGGGTAGGGGCTCAATCAAACCTTTGCAGAGCAGCACTAAGCAAGGTAACTGTTGATCAGTAAGTAAGCAGGTCCAGTCCAGTACGGCATACCAGCAAGAGCCAGTACACCATGCTGGACTGCAACAGCTTCCACAGGGATTGAAAGGGCTCTGGGCTGCTCGCAGCTGCAGGCAGCCCAGAGCCTTTTGAATCTCGGCTGCTGCTGAGATTTAAAGGGCTCAGAGCTCCCCGTGGCTGTGGGCAGCCCAGAGCCCTTTGAATCCTGGCTGGGGCTGAGATTTAAAGGCTCAGAGCTCCCCGCGGCTGCAGGCAGCCCAGAGCCCTTTGAATCCTGGCTGCAACTGGGATTTAAAGGGCTCAGAGCTCCCCTCAGCGGCAGGAGCTCTGGGGCCTTTAAATCCCTGCCTCAGCCCTGCAAAGCTCTGGGTTCCAGGTGGCTGGAGCCCCAGACCCTTTAATTTGCCCCTAAGTCCCAGGGGGCTCCCAGCCACCTCTTCAGCTGGGAGCCCCTGGTTGATTTAAAGGCCCTCCAGCTCCCAGCCACAGCTGGTGCCCGGGGCCTTTAAATCTGGAAAGGCCACGCCTCTTCTTGATGAGGCCACACCTATTCTGGATGAGGCCACGCCCCCCCGGACTCTGGTAGTACCAGTAAATCCTGTAATTTACTTTCACCCCTGATCACAGGTGAGGGAACTAGGAGTGCTGGGGGTGTGGTGCACCCCCTGGCTTGCAGTGGTGTCCATCATATACAAGGTTTACAGTTTGGTTGAATGACTCTCAGCACCCCCACTATACAAATTGTTCCAGCACCCCTGCTATTGATTAAACCTTGTGCTGAGCATGAATTCAACCTGAAGAGCCCATGTCTGTTAATCAAAACTAAGCACAAAACTAAAAAAAACCCAGCCAAATAAAAGATCAAAGTCAGAAAATCATTATGGGAGGGCCAAGTCTAGGGACCACTGATGGAAGGAAGGAGGTGTGCAGCATTCTTTTGCTGTCCAGACCTCTTAGGATCCTACAGAAAAATTACTCATCTATAAAACATAATTTTCTTAGAAAAGGAGTATTGGACAACTTAATGGGAAACTAGAATTGCATTTGTCCACTGGTACCAAATATAACAAGTATGTTGTAATGTTTTATTCATTTAAAGGGATTGTCGATTAAAACTTTGCAGTCTTGAATACCTTCCCACTCCTGTGAAGAGGTAAATCAATGTGGGTTTCAAAAAGCCAGTTGTACATGCTGAGGCTTACTTCTCAAAAATATAACTGACATACTATATACCAAAAGTTTATTTATAATTAATTTTCTAAATTCCTTTTGCACGCATAACACTGTGGAACAGATTTTACAAACTCTGCCAAGTGCATCTGTCTACTGTAACTCACCAGGGCTACAGAAACTTCTTTTGTCCTTGGCCTTCCATGGAAAGTCTAGTGGGTTAAGACTAGAGATGTGCAGAAAAGTTTTAGAAAAATTCCTGTAGCTCTGAATAAAGAGCTGGACTTTTGCTACTACTGATCCTTCCAAAAAGAAAGAATAGTAGGTAGCAGAAAATTTTATTCCCAGATGAAAAAGCATTGTGATCATGCTGTCAAGTTTTGTGAATCAAACGAGCCCTTTTCCTAGTTTTCAAAAAATCCTGGACGCCTGTCAAAGGCATTTGTGTAAAATAAAAGTCTTCTGGTAAAATCCAGTCACTTTACAGATATTTGCAGTCCCTACATCGGTAAAATCTTCATATATCATGCATGTATTAATGTATTACCCTACATCATTCCTTTCTATCTTTAATATTTACATCCTTCAAATCTTTGTAGACCCACCCTTCTGATCCCCCTGTCTTTGTGGGCACTTAGCTAAATTATATCCACTTAACTCTTAATTTTTCCTCATATATAATGTTTTAATCAAAGCAGAAAAAAAATCAATAGATCTCTATGCATAGACTTATTGAGGAAGATCTTGCATTCCTGTAATGAAAAAATCAGGATGCACAATGGGTGTTTATATATGATCACTATATTTTAAAATATTCCAGGTCCAAAACCCTAGCTAACTAAGGTCCTAATCTTACAAACTCTGAAGCACATGCATAATTTTAAACCCATCACTACAACCATTGAAGTTAAAGGGAATACTGTCACAGTTGGGCACGTTTTTAATTTCGGGATCTAAATATGTAAACTAAAGTTATTTCTGTAACACTTGTGTAATCTTGGAAGAAGGGTAATTGGTTTATTTATTGAGAAAGGGTAGTTAAGAAAAGTTATAACATAATTTTGTAAGTGGTTATAACATAATTTTGTAAGTTCTAAACAATAATTGGTGATTTTGCTGATCTTTTCTATCAAAGTCCAAATATGTCTTTCACACTTGGTTGCTGTGGCGGCCTGTCTCTGAATCAAGGTGGGAGGGAAAGAGGAGGTTCTACTTTTATCTTAGCTCACTATTTAGAAGGCCTTGTTGTGTGATTATCAAGTCCCAACCACCCCCTACTCTCTCCAGCCTCTCATATATCCACCTCCACCTAGATAGAGAAAAAGTTACATTCTTAGGAAAACACCATTGTGAAATTAGACTAGTTTAAAGAATCATAGTATGACTGGAATCATCTCAAGGTCTTTAAGGTGGCAAATAGAAATAAAACGGGGGACCAGAAAATACATTTAAGAGCTGAAGGAGTAAGTCACCTGATTTTCTTTCAGGACTTAGTCTTTAGCACAGCGTACTTACAGGAGCGGTGCCAGGGTTTTTGGCGCCCTAGGCGGGGGTCCTTCCATGCTCCCAGTCGTTGGCGGCAATTCTGCGGTGGGTGGGGGGTCCTTCCGCGTTTCAGGTCTTCGGAGCACTTCAGCGGCGGGTCCCGGAGCGAGTGAAGGACCCACCACAGAATTGCTGACGACGGCCCAGAGCATGGAAGGACCCCCCGCCGCTGAATGGCCGCCCTCCCAAATCCTGGTGCCCTAGGCGACCGCCTAGGTCGCCTACATGGAAGCGCCGGCCCTGCGTACTTAGTATGTTCCTGAGTACAATAAAGCAAAATGTGGTTTTCCTCCAAAAAATTTGTAAAACTTGTCTTACTCAGATATATTTCCTAAATTCATTTGCATTCAGAATTATATCAACTAAATGAATGGACAAAAAAATGTTGATTACTTTTTATACTTGGTACTGGAGAGCCAACAGAGTTATGGGAAAATTAACTGGATTCTGTTCTGACTCCCAAATCATTAACAGAATTGTTATACAAGTTCAAAGTCTGGGGCTGAATTCTGGCATCAGTTACAGCTGTGCAAGCTGTTTATCATTTGGAAACAGTGAGTTGCACCTGTATAACTGTGGGCAAAATTTGGTATACAAAATCTTCATTATTAGTGCTAATTCATAAGCCAGAAAAGAAAAAAAAAACAGCTAGATTTTTGTATCTCAGCTTGAGTTTATAGACTGGAGTTAGCAAAACAATATTATTTTACATGTAAATTGCACAAATTTGATGTGGGAGTCATCAACATACAACTAGAACCCCCTAGAACTATTTGTAGTTGGTTTTCAGAACTGAATCCTCTTAAGGCTAGTATTACCTAACAAATGTTGCATACTGAAAGCTGATTTGAAAACAGTGCATAGCATTTGTTTTGTCAAAAAAGTAGATCTTTATATAGAACCTGATGTTCATATCTTGAATGTCTTACTCAATTGGCTACGATGAGAGTTTTGCCTGAATGACAGCTGAATAAGGCTTCAGGATATAGCTCCTAAAGTATGAAAGTTTCTTTTGACCTATGAGAGTAAATATTTCAGCTGCTGGGATTTACTTTTACCATCTGCTGAAACATCTGTGAAAAGGCATTGTCACATGAGGCTCTAAAGGAAGAGCAAGCTAGAAAAAAATTACAAATACCCTGATATAACACTACCGGATATAAGGCGGGTTCACATACAAGGCGGTAAAGCTCTGACACGCTGCTCTGAACAGCGTGTTAAGGGTGCCGGGCCAGGCGGGGCCCAGGGATTTGAAAAGGGGCAGAGGCTCTTGGGGCGGTCAGATGCTCCCCACCCCCCAGGGTCTGGGGGAAGGAGCTGTGGTAGGGCACTTTTGGGGGTCCCGCAGTCCCAGAGTGGCCGGGGAGATTAGCGGGGGGCTGGGAGCAGCCCGCTCTGCTTCCCTCACCCCGGCCCCAGCTGTGTCAGTCGGGGGGGGGGCTTGGGGGAAGAGATCCCCCCCCCCCCCCCCCCCGCTATCACCAGCAGCGGTGGAAGCAGAGCAGCTCGACTCCAGCCCACTTCACTCCATCAGCTCCCAGCCGCAGCGCTCCACTTCCCGCCCCCAGTGAGCATGGGGAATGGGGCGTCCTTTCCCCAATCTCTCTGCACTCACCTGCGGCAGGAAGCAGAGCGACACAGCCGTAGACTGCTCCACTTTCCTTGCCCCGACCCCAGCCATGTCGCTGGGGGACGGCTGGGGAAAGGTCCTGCACTCACCTGCCTGGCGGGAAGCGGAGCACCACGTCTGGGAGGTGGTGGAATGGAGCGGGCTGGGGCCACATCAGCTCCGCTTCCCACCGCAGGTGAGTGCCGAGGACGTCCTTTCCCCAGCCTCCCAGCACTCACCGGCAGTGGGAAGCGGAGCAGCACAGCCCCAGCCAGCTCCCCTCCACCAGCTCCCAGCCGTGGAGCTCCACTTCCCGCCAGGCAGGTGAGTGCAGGACCTTTCCCCAGCCACCCCCCAGTGACGGGGCTGGGGCAAAGAAAGCAGAGTGGTCTGGTGCCTCATTGCCCTGCTTCCCACTGCAGGTGAGTGCAGGAGGGGGGCATCTTTCCCCAACTCCCCGCACTCACTGGCAGCGGGAAGCGGAGCACTGCGGCTGGGCGGTGGTGGAGTGGAGCGGGCTGGGGCCGGGCTGCTCCGCTTCCCACCGCTGCCAGTGAGTGCCTGTCAGGGGGCAGGGTGGTGAGGGGTGGCTAGGGGTCGGAGCAGTCAGAGGGTGGGGTCCTCAGGGTGATTAGGGATGGGGGACTCTGGAGAGGGTGGTCAGGGAACAAGGAACAGGGGAGCCAAAGCAAGTTAGATTTTTTGTCTCCCGAGGACTACCTTACATCGGGGTAGAGATGTATCAAGTTACAGTGCTTAGGTTTCTTATGCAGTCTGGGCCAGGCTGTCAGTTGGAGTAAACTGGCATGACTCCACAGATTTCAATAGAAGTATGCCAGTTTATCCCAGCTGTGGGTCTGACACATAATATTTAGTTATACTGAAGTTATACATGTTAAGTCTCAAATATGTACTCTAGTTCTAATATCTAAAAGCTTCTGAAGAAAATTCTGCCAAGAGATCTGACCAATGCAAGATTAGGACCAAATTCTGCTGTCAGTTACATCAATGTGAAACTAGAGTAACTTCATTGAAATCAAAGTCGTAAATTTTGATCTACATTGGTGTAACTGGGACCAGAATTTGGTACTAAGATACAGCGGTGTCTTCATTGCACTGCCAGACCTATTCCTTCAAGGCATGTCCATTTTCTTACTACAATAGTAAGATGTACACTGTATATCCAGAAATTAAATGTTCTTTTCTATGCCCTAAGCCACCTAAGAGGGGAAAGGACTTATTTTCCTGTTATAGTGTAAATAATTTTGAAAGCAAAACTACTATTAGAGCTTCCTCTTAAACCTGAGCTATATAATAGAGATTAATGACAATTGTGTCTTTGTAGTGTAAAGCAAAGTGGTTATTGTTTAAAGTGCAATTACTATTGAATCAGAACTGAAATATAAAATACAATGTTCTAAATTCAATTTCTTCACTTTTTAAAATACTCTGTTCTATTCCAATTGTGTGGAAGTTCAGAGGGATTGTATTCAATATGATGGGTACAGACTTAACTGCTTATTCTACATCGCACCATGGATCTCTGAATTTAAGAGGCTTCTGTAGAATTGTTGCCAGGTGATTCAGTACATTGTATGCCTTGAGAAAAGGGACAGAGCTCATAATGCTCAAAATCGTTCATATTTTTCATAAGCTGAACATATTAGAAATATACACACACACAAGACAGATGGATAAGTATACACACACAGAGGAAGACATAAAAACTGGAATTTATATAAAAATGTAAGTATATCACTAACAGGATCTAAATAGCTACCAGAGAAAACTGCTCTCCTCTTGACATCTTCCATTCCTACTCTGACCCTCCATGGTGAGTTTATTGCAGAGTAAACTGGTTCACCCATGACCCAGTCAATCTTCTCAAAGACCTTCCCTCCAGATCCCAGAATAAGGAGAATGACTTCTCAATATGGATCAAATTAAGAATGAGGAGGTGCAACTCTACTTGGTGCAGAGTGTCAGTAGATATTGGATACACAAGTTGTCAAAAATTCACAGCTTTATGCAATTTGTTCACACCCAACACATCAAGTTTTCTCACCCCATCTGTCAAAACACTGCTCGCACTCCTCTTCCCACCACTTTATGACCAATCAGCACTAAGAGGTGTGACATAGGTCCTACCCCTGGACCAAACAGCACTAAGGGGTGTGACATAGGTCCTGCCCTTTGAGCATATGTTGTGGGGCACAGGCTGGACTTCCGGTAATTATACTGCTTCTCCCCTTGACCAATCAGCGAGGTGGAGCCAGAAATAACTATCTTTGATATCTCCTGAGACTTCCCCCCACCAGGCCATGCACCATATGTGTTTGTTTTTACTTCTGGGGGGTGAGTCATCCCCATGACCATCCAGCCTCCAGCACCTAGACTGTGATCTCAGTCTAGGCCTCTATGTAGGCCTGAGTGGGAGAGTGAGCTAATCACTGGGCCCTTGTAAGCAGTAGAGCCCCTGAGCTCCAAGCCAACCTGAGAGGATATCTAGGCCAGAAGTCTGACCTTTAGCACTTAGCTGTTGGTTGTTTCATAGCGCCACCTCAGAAACCTGCAAGCCATCCTTGACCATGGGATGTTGTTCTGGGAAGAAGGACTGCTAAGCAGAGATGGGGTGCATCTACCAACTAAGGGGAAGAGCATATTTGGATACAGACTGGCTAACTTAGTGAGGGGGGCTTAAACTCAGTTCAATGAGAGCAGGAGACAAAAGCCCACAGGTAAGTCAAAAATGTGGAGATCTCAGAGAAGTGTGGGAATCTAGGGGGAGCATGGGGCCATTATAGCAGGGATAAAGGAGAAACAAGAGAGAACATGGAGGGGGAATCAAATTAATAGATGTTTATATAATAATGTGAGAAATGTGGGGAATGAACAGGAAGAACTAGAAATGCTAGTTAAACACAACTATGACATAAAGCATCTTCGCCAGATGTACTGCAGTGGCGCAGTTGCACTGATGCAGCTGTGCTGCTGTAGCGCTTCTACTGGAGACAAACCCATAGATGGGGCTACTATACAGTGTGTTCATAACTGATTGGAATATCTGGAACATAAGTATTCCAAGACAGTAGTTATCAGCGGTTCATTGGAAGGGCATATTAATTGTGCTAATACAATTTGCAGATGACACAAAGTTGGGAGGTATTGCTAGTACAGAGGAGGACTGGAATATCATACAAGAAGATCTGGATGACCTTGTAAACTGGAGTAATAGAAATGGGATGAAATTTAATAGTGCAAAATGCAAGGTCATGCATTTAGGGACTAACGACAAGAATTTTTGCTATAAGCTGGGGACTTATCATTTTGAAGCAATAGAGGAGAACAAAGACTTGGGTGTATTGGTTGATCACAGGATGACTATGAGCTATCAATGTCATGCAGCATGAAAAAGGCTAACACAGTCCTGGGGTGTGTCAGGCGAGGTATTTCCAGCAGAGACAGGGAAGTGTTAGTACCATTATACAAGGCACTGGAGACTTTAAAAAAATCCAGGTCTCTGATTGGTCCTCTGTCAGTGTTTGGTTCCCCTTTGTTCACCTTTGCAGGTAAAAGAAAATTAACCCTTACCTATCTACTTATGACAGGGGCCTCAGGGGGAGTGAGGGAAGAGGAGTGGGATCCACCCAGTGAAAGTGGATGGGCCAGGCCCCCATGGCCCGCCTGTTTGAGCACCACGGAATAGCACATCTTCACCAGATGTGCTAAAGCTGTATAGCTCCATCTGTGCTGTAGTCAGGGCCATCCTTAGGCATACCAAAAATCGCAGCTGCGCATAGGGCACCTGAAATTTGGGGCACCACTGGTCTCAGTGCCTGCCCTCCCAGCTTTCCTATCTCTGGCCAGGTCTACACGACGAGATAAAATCGATTTTAGATACGCAATTTCAGCTACGAGAATAGCGAGCTGAAATCGAATATCTAAAATCGATTTACTCACCCGTCTTCACCGCGCAGGATTGATGTCCGCGGCTCGCCATGTCGAATCCCGAACTCCGTTCGTCTTGGTGGAGTTCTATAACTTGAATCTAAGGCTGAGGGGGGAGGGGCGGTCCCTCTGGTCTAATATGAATCGCTGATTACCCTGTAAAAGCATTTTTCCATCTGATTTTAAGAGATAATTTTTACTTTTTCTTTCTTTAATTAAAAGCTTCCTTTTAAGAATCTGATTGATTTTCCTTGTTTTAAGATCCAAGGGATTGTCTGAACTCCACCAGGCGATTGGTCGGGGGAAGGAAGGGGATGGTAATTCCTCCTTGTTTTAAGCTCCAAGGGTTTGGATCTGTGGAAAGCCTCTCAAAGGCCACCCAAGGGAGGGAAAATCTGGGGGGAAAAGAAGGGGGGATGGTAAATATTCTCCTTGTTTTAAGAACCAAGGGGTTTGGATCTTGTTCCCCAGGAAGGTTTTGGGGAAAAGTGTGCCAGACACTAAATTCTACTGGTGGCAGCGTTACCAGATTCTAAGCTAGTAATTAAGGCTTAGAAATGTTCATGGTCCCCCTTTTGTATTCTAAATTCTCAAAGTGGGGAAAACCTTGACACTCCCTCCCCCGCCCAGGTGTAGACAGGCCTTATAGACTGTTATTAATAACTATCCCGTACCAAACCAGAAAGCTCTGGGCTAAAGACTGGTTGTGGCTGCAGCCCTGGCCGGGTTACCTAATTTGTAATTTGTATTTAAGTTTCAACTGAAAAGTTGTTAGCTGCTGATATATCAACTTTATAAGTTGTGACAGACCCAGACCAGTGGCGGTACAGGAGTCTGGTAGAAGCAAATATACTGGCCACTGGATGAACAATTTTCTGTTCCTTAGTGACCCGAGAGGCTGCCCATAGAGCAATCAGGGAACCTGCTTAGAATCCAATTAAACAGGCAAGCTAATCAAGACACCTAGAGCAATTAGAACTTTCTAGAATCAATTATGGCAGCCAGCTAATTCAGCGACACTTGATTTAAAAACCTCCCATCAGTTAGTAGGGTGTGGCGAGGAGGTGGGAGCAAGAGCACAAGGACAAGTGTTGGCAACCTTTAGAAGTGGTGTGGGCTGGAGTCTTCATTTAATTCACATCTAGTTTAAGGTTTTGCGTGCCAGTAATAATACATTTTAACATTTTTAGAAGATCTCTTCTATAAGTCTAATAAAAAATAACTAACTACTTTGTATGTAAAGTAAAATAAGGTTTTAAATATTAAAAGTTTCATTTAAAATTAAATTAAAATGCAAGGCCCCCGGACCAGTGGCCAGGACCCGGGCAGCTGTGAGTAGCCATTGAAAATCAGCTCGCGTGCCACCTTCGGCACCCGTGCCATACCGTTGCTACCCCTGCACTAGGAAGCTGAGAGTGAGAAGGACAATTGCTCGGATGGACTGAGGGTACATATTATCAGACACCAAAAGGAGAAAGGTCTGTGGCTGAGGCTAAGAAGGTTGGCGAGGCCATGAGGAAGTAGCCAAGGAGTTGTAAGCTGTCGCACAGCTAACCAGGAAGCACTCTAGAAAGCTGGCAGTCCACAGGGCCCGGGCTGAACCCGGACAGTGAGAGTGGTCCCAGGTTCCCAAATTCTCGCCCAACTCCTGATAAGGACCAGCAGGAGGACCTAGACTGTGGTTTCTAACCAGAGGGAAGGTCTCTGGCTGTTTCCTGACCCACATGCTGACTCTCGGGCAGCAAAATCCACCAATAACTGCGCAGGACCCCCAATTAGCAGGAGGAACTTTGTCACAACTCGTGTCAGGGTGGGATCTTGTGTGCACAGCGTGCAAGAAAGAAGAGGAGTGATTAAAAAAAAAGGAACAGGTTAAATTTTTTTCCTCACAAAGGAATGAACGTAGGTGCAGCACTGACACAAGCATACAGCACCACAGAGGCTACCCGTCTCCAGGGGCAGCTGCCCAACAAGAGGGGCAGTGTGGCTGGCAGCAAGAGACTAAGTTGCCTGTGATGGATCCAGCTCTTCTTATTCCTTGCTGAGGACTACATGCTATATGATTAGTTTTGAGTTCTTCAAACTATTTTTTGGGATATTCTGGTATGCTGTTTATAAATACTAGTTCTTATCATCACAGCTGTAAACAACAAAATAACAACTGTAGTATCAAGAACTTACAAGTGCTTAAATACTTGGTTGAACTGTCAACACTTATCATCCATTCCACTGGTTGAACAATGATCTTTATGCCATAAATTCGAAAACTTTCATAGTATGGATCCTCCAGTGTATTTCCAGTTGGTACATTTACAACCTTTTGTGGGGAAGATACGCTCTCTCTCCATAAACTCTTTACTCCCTCACTTTTTCCTTCAGCAGTGGCAAGCAGAGTACTACCAAAAACAAATACAAGATTTACTTCAATTCATTTGTTACTTAAGGAATAACATGCTTCATTACTGGAATTGAAATTCATTACAAAAACTAACTGGCAATGACTGGTGTTCTTCCCAGCAGGTTGGACTGTAAGGAAACAGACAATTCCACTTCCCTTAAAAACCTGCTTTAATAAAACAGAGAGGAAAATAATGTCGATGACCTATTGTTCTTAGGGTATCCTGCTTCCTTTTTACTATGCCTCATTGGCTTCTAAGGAAGCTCGATGTCATCCAGTTTTTAACAAGCTCTGGCTGTATTGCCTATCCTACAAAGCCCTCCCAAAATAAATACGATTAAGCCCACCCAGGCTTCCCTTTCCAGCCTCTCCAGCTCCCAATAAGACACCTTTAGCGCAGTCAGGATTTAACAGTATCGTGGGGCTGGAAAAATATTCAGAATTGGTTTGATGCAGAGTCACCCCCACAGGACATGGGGCTAATCTTGAGTACTTAAATTAAAAAAAAACCTTAAGAGGGATTTTTTAAATACATTAGTCAAGCATCTCTGACCATTACAAAAGATCTACATTAAAATAGTTTGTTTTTAAAATGAAGCATAAATCTAATCAGAATACATAAAGAGTGCCCAGTCTTAAATAGGAGAATGCCCAAACAGCAGTAGTAAACACTGGGAAAACCAAGAGAGAGAGAGAGAGACACTATATTATGTAAATAATATAAAAGAATAATTCGAAAGCAGCTACTCCCCAATACCATCAAATCCAAATTTCTTACCAACTAAATTGTTTCCCCACATAGCAAGAAGGTGTTGAGGGGCGATGGTGGGGAATACCAATAATAGTTGGCTGCTTGGAACGAACAGTCAGGGTTCTTACCGGAGAGCGGGATGACGAGGGAGAGATAAGAGAAAGACTAGAAGACGGAGAAACAGACAGAGCTTGGACAACAAGGGTCTTCATCACAACAGCTGGGTATAAGACCAAAACAAATATGCTTCATAATTTACCATTCTCTTACAGTCTAGATTACTTCCTAAGACTGTATCAATATAATGAATAAAGCCTACGGATCGGAACAAACAATACAAAAAAAGTTGTGGACTCTGTTTTACCCCCAGCCTGAGCTAGGGTTGCCCAGAAATTTCACAGGCGCCTGGGCAAAGCAATTTCGGGGCCCCTTCCATAAAAAAGTCCAATCTATAATACGACATACTATATTCTCATGGGGGGCCCTGGGCTGGGGCAATTGCCCAACTATGCCCCCCACCACCCCCGGCAGCCCTGCCTGAGAAGGCCCTCTCAAATTGTGTGAGGTACAGCCCTACTATGTTCATACTCTTTATATACCTTTCCTGGTTGCAGTCTTGAACCTACGCCTAATCACTTTTGTTCTAGCAACTATAGCTCTTTTCACATTGTTTAAAGCCACATATATTTTCCCTCTGAAGATATAGAGGCTACAACTCTGTGAATGAACTGAAATCTAAGACAAGTATCTATCACTCTCTCTCTCTTCAAAGGCATCATAATCCTCAAAAACTAGGCTTTAAAAATTTGTCACGCAATCTCTGAAGAGCAGGTATCATTTTTACCACGAGTATCAGTCATCAAGGAACAGTGTTGTGATGTGTGAACTTCTCAACTCTGTTTTCATTCATATATTCCTAAAGCAAATGCTCTGCGGTTTGTCTGAATCCTTGTGGCTAGTGGTGATGATGGTCCATCACTGCATTCAACGAGGCTGTTTTTTTTCTTTTTACTGATTCTTTTGTTTGTCCTTTGGGTAGTGACGTTTATCTGATAGTTGGCCTGGTGATGACTTGCCTAGATTGAGTTCTTTCTGTTGCTTTTTCATATGGTGTTGATTTAAGGCTGTCCAAGTGGATTTTTGTTCTTTGGATGTTCTAGTGTTGGTGGTGTTTCAGCTGAGTTTGACGTCAATCATCAGGAGAAGGACAGCCGAGAAGTCCTTGTGGCACCTTGAGACTTCATCATCAGGAGGTCTGCTTAGGTCTGATTAGGGAAAATATGCTTCCATTTAATATTCAAAATATCTGGCTTTACAACAATGCCAAAAGCTTACTCCATAATCTCTCTCATCCACACGCTTATTTTTTGCTCGAAAACAAAACTGTGCGCAAACAACCAAACAAATAATCAAATGTCGTTACTAAGTCATTCAAGCTGTCTGTAGTGGATAATCTTGGACACTTTTCTTTTTCTGATGCTTTTTTTTTTTCTTTTGAGCATTATTAGCACTCTGGTTAAGGATCTCTCTTGGGTTGACAGTACTGTGGGGTGAGACAACATCATTATAAAAATAATGAAACGGTCTATAATTTTAAAATAAAAATTATTTAAGGATTATTGCTTGTTCAAAATAATATAAAAGGCATGTTGCTTTACCAAATCGATTCTCTCATTCTCACTCTCCTCTCTACTTCTCTCTCAACACAACGACCACACATCATATCACTAATAATTTGGGTTCTTGTCTACAAATGACCTAGTGTTTGTTCAACAGACAGACCTTTGTTTACACCAGCATGTATTTCACAGACAACCACCGCTGGAAGCATGCAAACAATTCCCCCACACACAATTTTTTTCCCGCAAAAGATAGAAAAACTCTCCTTAGTTCTACACCGATTACCCTAACATTAGATAAAGCCTAGAATTTTATACTAGAGAAATAACAGCTAAAACAAAAATAGTAAATCAATAACATCACCAGCCTATGCAAGAAATCATATATAAAATATACAACTCCTCCTTTATGGGGGAATGCATATCATTCTTCCACAGATAAAGATAATACATGAAACGAAATATGAACAAACTAGATATAAACAACTTATTAATCATTAAAACAAACAAACAAAACACATTTTCACGACCCTATCCCACACACACTGAGAACAAGTCAACACTAAACCAAGCATCCTAGCGTTTACGGTGGGCCCTACACAGGATTATTAAATCTATGCCCTTACTGCCTGACGGCACCCGGGCTCGCAGAGTCTGGGGAGGGCACGATGCCGCGGGTGCCAAACAAGCAGCAAAGGATACGAAACACCCGGCCTGCACTCACAGTGTGCGAAGGTCACATATCACGACAAGAGCCCCCAGTACCCTCTCCTCATGCAGAATAGGACATACAGAAGGTAGCCTAATTAAAAGCACTAATAACTGGGAATAAACAAATGTCAGTCACAGGTTTGCTTGATACTGCCCTGAAGCTTTGTCAGACAGTTTATTTGCAAAACTGTTTATAAGGCACGTCAGCCTGTCTTGCTGAATTCAACATAAATTCATTATGGAATACATGATGAAGCTCTCTCTGTTTTACTTTGACCCAATATTTCTAATCAGTATTTATAAGCGTGACTTTCTATTCTTAAATGGTATCTTCTTAAAGTACATCATTACAGTACTCACATATTTAACTCACTGAAATAAGACATATTTAAATTAATCTAGTCACAGAGGTTTAGGCGTTCATAACAACATGATTCTCATCTGCTTTTAGAAAAAGAGGGAACACTAATTTATTTGTGTGATCTCCATACACAATAGACCATGTATATGACATTTCACCAACTTCAAAAATGTTTTCCAAAGATTTTAGGTATAACAAAAAGATTTTATATCATTACTAAGGTACTAATCTGCTGGAGGTTTCTTAAAATAATTCCAGATACTCAGAGTAAAGAAAGGAAAACTCTTTGTGTCCAGCTCTTGGAAGAGAAATGGGTTGTGTTCGTTGCCTCTTAACGGCTTGAGTGACAGCGTGCCAGCGTATGGAGGGGCTTAGGGAGGAGGGAAGTGTGTTGAAGGGAGAAAGTGATGGACAGGGGAGAACTTGGAACGCAAGTTTGTTTTACTATTAAGTATTAAAATTAAAATGTGTTTTTAGATTAAGGGTGGTCTTTTGAAGGATTTTTAAAAACACTATTATGTCTGAAGAGTGCCAAGCATTTAAGCGCTAAAGATGATGTGCATCGTAAGATCAAGCAAGTGAGTTTTAAGAGATGTTGATTTAAATCTTGCGAACCAACGTCACTAATGAATTTGTCTTATTAAAGCAAACGTTTAAACTAAGCGTCCCGTATGACTAACATGTCTCGAGTTAAATATACCAGGTAATGCACAAATCTGTCTGTTGTCAGCAATCTCAGAAACTGCAAGCATATACCCTAGGGGGGGGTTGGCAATCCTTAAGCTCAGCTGCACGTTAAATGGCTTCATTTATCCTGTGAATGGCTCCTTGTAGCGAGTTCTTCAATGTATGTTCTATATAGGTTGAGGCTATAGCGCGGGCTGGTTTTTCAACTTTTACTACTATCCCTTCTGAGTAGTCACCAGGCTGCCAGGCAGCCAGCTATTGGGAGCCTGCAGGAAGGTCAGACAGAGGCCACGTCTAGATGACGCCCGATTTGGCGCGTTAAAATCATTGCTCGGGGATCAGATATATCGCGTCTTATCTAGACCGACTATATCGGACTCCCAGACGCGCTTAGATGATTCAG
>NC_133771.1:110415095-110427351 GCF_003597395.2 Chelonoidis abingdonii
AGGTTCACCAGTGCACTATGTATAATAGGTTACTAACAAGTCCCATGTCTCTATGCTGGAAATAACTCGACCTGAACACCCCAGGCTCTGTGTATAGCCTTATTATTTTCAATGCGCATGACTAGATACTTAGCCTATCATAGGTCATCCTGTGAGTCAACTCAATAACACCCAAGTCTTTGTTCTCCTCATATTAGCTTCGAAAAAATTGATAATCCCGCAGCATATCAGCAAATTCTGTCTTGATCCTAAAATGCTATGCCTTGCATATTTTGCACACTATTAAATTTTCATTCCCATTTCTAATTACTCCAGTATTACGAGGTTCATCCAGAATTCTTGTGATATTCCAGTCCTCCTCTGTACTGCAATTACCTCCAACTTTGTTGTTCAATCTGCAAATATGACTATAGCACAGTTTAATAATGCCTCCAATGAACCAGCTGATACCTTCTGCTCTTGGAATACCTTATGTTCCAGATCACTTCCAATCGTTATAGATAAACACTGTATAGATTAGCCCCATCTATGGGTTTGTTCTCCAGTAGAGCGCTTACGACAGCACAGCTTGCATCAGTGCAACTGCGCCATGCAGTTAAATATGGCGAAGTGCATATATGTTATAGTTTGTTAACTGCATTTTCTAAGTTCTTCCTGTTCATTTCCCCACATTTCTCACATTATTATAATGAACATCTATAATTTTGTTCCCCTCACATATGTCTCTCTATAGTTTCTCCTTTATCTGCTATTAATGGACCCTGCTCCCCTGATTCACCAACTTCTTGATGATTCATTCACATTTTTTGACTTCCTAGTGGAGCTTTTGTTCTCCTGCTCTCAGTTGAACTGAAGTTTAGCCCCCTACTAGTTAGCGTCTGTATCTCAACTATGCTTCGTTCCTTAGTTGGATAGGATGCACAGTACCATTCTCTGCTTAGCAGTCCTTTCTTCCATCAACACATATACCATGGTCATAGGAATGGCTTGCGGTTTCTGAGGTGGCGCTATGAAACCAAACAGCTGATTAAGGTCGACTTCTGGACTAGATACTCTTCAGAAGTTGGCTTGGAAGCTCAGGGGCTATTACTGCTTACGAAGGGCCCATTGATTTAGCCTCACATCTCCATCAGGCCTACATAGAGGGCCTGAACTAGATACCATTCTATAAGGTTGCTTGGAGGCTGGATGGTCATGGGGATTGACTCACCCCCAGAAGTAAAAACAAACACAATTGGTGCATGGCTGGTGGAGGGCAAAGTCTCAGGAGATATCGATTAGTTAGAATTTCTGGCAATCCACCTCGCTGTTGGTCAAGGAGGAAAGCAGCAATAACGTATTAATTACCGGAAGTCAGCTTGTGCCACAAACATATGCTCAAATGTGCATGTGACCTATGTCACCTTTTAGTGTTTGTCCATAAATGAGAAGTTAGTACCTATGTCACGACCTCTTTTAGTTCTGTGAATTTTCATAATGTAGGTTAGTGATGTGATTGGGTCGATTCGGACATTTTTACAGATTTTGAATGAAAGCCATGAGTTTTGTTATGTAGACAATTGTAGTCTGATTATATTTTGTTTGACAAACGCTTTTGTATATATGCTAGCTTGACGAGGTCTCGCCGAATTATTTTATAAGAGAAAGAAGACTTAGTTGCACGGTGCCTCATGTCTTAATTTTATCCATATTTATAATTCATTTCTGTGAATGTTCTGTTGTCATATGTGGTAATTCTTTTAATAGAATATGAATTAATGGTGTTTCATTATATGAATCATGTTTTCTTCTGTTCAATAAAAACATCACTCCATGTTAATGCTAGTGTGTCATAATTTTTAGAAATATATTATTTTCAATAGATATTATTAGAGTTTTCTCATCATTTGTATATTCTATTTAATAGTTTTGTTAAGTTTGTATATATATTTCATTTTTATGTATATAATATCCACAGTCTTTTTATGTTCGTATCTCTTATGTTTTATAACTATTAGTGCATCTTGTCATTTTGTTTGATTTTAATGGTATTCTTAATATGTTCAGCATTGATAAATTAATATAACGTATGTTATTATTATTAGCTCATTACCTTTTCTTCAATAATATAACAAAATTATACTGATTACCTGTTAAAAACAATTCTTAACATAACCTTCTTTAGAATGTACATAGAATTCCATTTGTGTGTCTAATATATATGTTTATGTAGTCTCGATTTAAGTTCCTTTGTGCTAATTATTAATCAAATTCCCTCTTTATACTTCCACACATAATATGTATAATATACATAATGTATTTTATATAACAATTAGAATTGTAATTGATATAACATTATTATTTATATACTTTACATGTCTATTCTTAATTAAATGTAATATTGTGCACAGTTGTGTGAGAACAATACCATTTGCTTTAAACAGACATAAATCAAAGATCAAACACATTGTCATATTAAATCATCTAGTTATCTGATAATATGCTTTAATGTTTAGAATTATATAAGTGCTCTAATATTATGTTTTGTATATTTTCTAATTTATTACACGAGTGTTCATAAACAGCTATACAGTCGATTACTCCAAGGCTCGTATCGCTCAGGCTCTGACATCTTCTGCTTGCAAGGGCCCGGACTGACCAAAAACCATCCTAGTAACCATTCATAGATGCCTGGTGCATAAAAGTGGAAGCATTTAAGATTTAGTGAGCATGTCTCATCGAGGCTCAAAGGCCGGATTCACAACTCCCCATGCTGTTGTGTCTCTCAGCAACGAAACTGTCGATGTGAAGGAATACAACTGGTTCAGTCAGTGTGGAATAAAGGGAAGTATAGCGAAAGATGCCATGAGTTGTGACTGTCCTGTGAAAAGTGCTACACCCATACGTTGTGGGACTAGTGGGGTCCAGTCTACATAATGATCATGCTCGCCGCTAAAGTGGCTCATATGCGCCAATGTGTATAAGGGAACACACTCCTATATAAAACTCCCGTATGGATGTATAATCTCATCCAACAGATATGATATGCTCGATATGACTGTCTCCAAGTCATCAGTCAGGATAGTCACTCAACTCGTAAAGTAGCTAGAGGAATTCCTACCCAATGATGTGTACTCCCTGTCTGGTTAGATATTCCATGAGTGTAAAAGTGAATATACATGTTCTCTATAAAATTGTCTACGAATAGTGTATGTATGATGGTACACATACAAATTTAGTTGTTCCTAATCTTTCATTTGTGTCAGATTCTTTCATAAGTTTTACGTTATTCATGAAGTGCATTGTGTATTAAGTCATAGATTTACATATATGAAGTAGGAAGAAACTACCACCAGTAGTGAGGTCCCTACTTGGATCTGGATAACTAGTGTGGAGTGATGCGACTTCAGTTATAATTATGTGCATGACCACATTCGTGTGTAGGAAGTGATGTCGCTCACCTGGAATGTGTACCAATTACATACATCCCTGATCCAAAGTGACCAACAATGCGGGGGATCTGATGAGTGAGATTACTTCTCGCCAAGTATTTCTGTGATGGCTGCAAAGCGTGGTGACATGTTGGGTGGCGTCCTTATCGTGTGGTGGCCCGACGCGCATTAAAGAACCTATCACCTTTAACTGGTGTTGTCTTCATTCTAGGCTTTCTGTCTGACGGTCACCCACCACCATATCTTTTACATGGCTCGACTGAATCTTCTGTTTCCTGAATCTGTAAGATACTCTACAACTCTTTTAGGAATAATAGACAGGAATAGTCCTTGATATTAGAGTTTCTCTTTGACCTCTTTTATGCGCTTTAATCTGTGTATCTTTGTGGGTACATACCTTAAACTTTTACCTTTTTTTCTGTGATACAGGGCTGTTTATCATTTTGTGTCTATCAAGCTAATAATAGACCCCTGTAATATCTCTACCATTTCTAGTACATATTTCACAGAGTACCCACACTTAGTATTGTCATCTCTCTTCTTTATCTTTACTTCAAATTCCAAATTCTGTTCTTTTTAACGACTCCTCCTACACCTATCCACCATTGTTTCTGATTTTCTCCTCTCTTTCCCTTCTTCTTTAGTATATAAGGCCAAGGGTACTCTAGCAGGTTGTATACCACACACGGGATGTTGTGTGAGGGGTAGAAGACAAGAAGTCTGGAGGGGAATATCCTCTCGCTCCTCCTTGTTCCTACTCCACTCTTCTCCTATGAAATAACGCGCAGCGGGGGTCGAACCAGGCAAGTCGTGCCCAATCGCTTTATTCCCTTTCGTTGTGTAAGACTCAAGGTACATCTCCTATTTCTTTGGGTCCCGCTGTGTAAGCGTTCTGTGTTGGTGTCCGATGTTGTTTTGTTTTTACTAGGCTACTGGTAAAAATCATATGACTTGTTGCTGGCAGCGCTACAGGATCTAGACTGGTATTAAGCTTAGAGGATTTTGCTAGTATCTTCATTTTTCTGGATGCTAAGTTTTCAGATGTGGAAAGAAATACTATGACACAACGCCCCCCAACTGAAGCAAATACTCACCAGCAACCACACCACAGAACAAAAAACTAACCAAGAACCTTATCCTTGCAAACAAAGCCAATGCCAGCTCGTCACACTATCTATTCAGTACACCATAATAGGACGAACACATCGACCAACACCATCAGGGCTCGTTCACCTGCACATCTACCAATGTGATATTGTGCAGCAATGCCCTCTTGCATTGTACATTGGCCAAACGGAGGGTTCTACGCAAAAGAATAAAATGGACACAAACCTGACATTCAGGGGAACATAACTATTCAACATCGAGTAGGAGAACACTTCAGTCTCTTCTGGCCATTCAGTTAACAGATTTTAAAGGGCCAATTTGCAACAGAAAAGCTTCAAAAGCAACTCCAGTGAGAAACCTGCTGAACTTGATTAATATCCAAACTAGATACAATCAACTTAGGTTTAAAATAGGGACTGAATGCTGAGCCATACGCACAGTTGAAGCTATTCCCATGTTAAGTTCCTCACACGCTTTTGTCCAAAACTATCTGTAAATGGAAAAGGAAACTTAACTTTTTTTTTAAATTGGAAAAATTTTTCCCCCCCACTACAAAGTTATTTTTTTCTCGCTGCTGACAATGCTTCATTCACTGGTGAGACCTCATTTGGAATTCAGTGAGCTTCTGGTCGACCATGTTTGAGAAAGATTAATTCAAACTGAACAAGTGCAGAGAAAGCTACTGGATGATCCAATGAATGAAAGCCTACTTTATAGAGGAGACTCAAAGGCTTGGCTTGTTTAGCCTAACCAAAAGAAAACTCAGGGAGATATGATGCCTCTCTATAAATATATCAGAGGATAAATACCTGTCCCTGCCTGCAGGATATGGGATCTTGGGGAGCAATTACCACACAGGTGGGGGGCCAATTAATTTCTTTATTAAAGGAAAAGGAAGTGGTGGAATTTAACAATGAAATACGAAGGGATGGGGTGTATAGGTGTTTACAATAGACAATGATGGGGGGTGTAGGGAGTTCTAACAGTGGGGGTAACAGTAAGGGTTCAGCAATGGGTACAGTACACGTCAATAAGCAACTCAACTTATATAGAACAACTTAGATACAGTGTGGAATGCAAAAACATACCAAAAGAAATGCAAAATAAAATGGTAGCTTCTATATGAATGGTCAACAATCTTAGAATGTATTAAGTGGTTATGGCTTATACACAATGTAACACAATGTATCAATGCAAATGCAAAGTATATCAAGAAAAGTGAAGGCAACCAATGGGTGTGTATAATCACAGTAAAATGTGAATCACAGTGCAATGATACAATATGGGTGATAAGTGAAATTATGCAATGTAGAAATTACTAACTTAATTTGTGAGGCTGTGTAGGCAAGAGTGTACCTAAAGGCTGGGTCAGAAAACAGGAGGGGGGGGGAGTGAATGATTAGTGGCAACTGATAAGAGTGCAGCTGCAAGCAGCGAGAGACTCTGAAGCCCTGCGCGGGTAAGGACAACGGCAGTGTGATGGTGATCTTCGGTAGAGGAGGGGCAGCGGAGAAGTGTAAAGAAGGGCTAGAGGGAGGTTTAAGCAACAAGCGGACACCAAAAACAAAGGAAAGAAGCGGCAAAGGGTTTGGGAAGTTACACAGGGGGAGAAGCAGCAAGGGGTTGGGAAGTTCCGAGGGTGATGCAGATGCAGGGGGAAGCAGCAAGGGTTTGGGAAGTTCGTAGGGTGATGCAGACTCGGGGGGGGAAGCAGCAAGGATTTGGGAAGTTTGGAGAGAGTGAGATACGGGGAAAAAGCAGCAAAGGGTTTGGGAAGTTACACGGGAGAAGCAGCAAGGGTTTGGGAAGTTCGGAGGGTGATGCAGACGCAGGGGGGCAGCAAGGAGTGGAAGTTGGGAGAGAGTGCAGATATGGGGAAAAAAGCGCAAAGGGTTTGGGAAGTTACACGGGGAGAAGCAGCAAGGGTTTGGGAAGTTCGGAGGGTGATGCAGATGCGGGGAGAGGGAAGCAGCAAGGAGTTGTGAAGTTCGGGAGAGTGCAGATACGGGGGGAAAAAGCAGCAAAGAGTTTGGGAAGTTCAGAGGATGATGCAGATGGGGGGAAGCAGCAAGGAGTTGGGAAGTTCGGGGAGAGTGCAGATACAGGGAAAAAAGCAGCAAAGGTTATTAACAGGGAGGCACGGAGAAGTACACAAGAGGGGGATTGGAGAGGGGAAAAACAGACATGGGAAAGTTCAGGGAGAGATCGGGGCAGCGGGAAGACGAAATTCATCTCTCTACTTTAGTTCCTGAATCGATCTAAGCGCGCTCTGGGATCGATATATCGCGTCTAGATAAGACGCGATATATCGATCCCCGAGCAATCGATTTTAACGCGCCAATACGGCGCGTCGTCTAGACGTGGCCTCTGTTCTGACCCTTCCTGCAGGCTCCCATAGCTGGCTGCTGCAGCCTGGTGACTTACTCCAGAAGGGATCTAGTAAGTTAAAAGTGAAAAAGCCTCCAGCCTGCCAGACCTATTAGCACAACATTGAAACTGCTAAAGAGCCATTCAAGGGATAATGAAGCCATTTAACTGGTATTTGCCAACCCCAGGTATATGCTGTCAGTTTCTGAATTTGCTGACAAAAACAGTTGTGCATTACTGTAATATTTACTGAGAACATGTTAGTCTACGGGACCTTAGTTTAAAATTTGCTTTAAAAAAATTCATTAGTGAGTTGGTGAAGATTATAAAATCACATCTCTGAAAACTCCTTGCTTTTTAGATGCACAATCATCTTTAGCCTTAAATGCTTGGATCTTCAGACATATAGTTTTTAAATAAATCCTTCAAAAGACCACCCTTATCTAAAATACACATTTTAATTTTAATAACTATAGTAAAAAAAACTTGCTTCCAAAGTCTCCCTGTCCATCACTTTCTCCCTTCACACACTTCCCTCCTCCCTACCCCTCCATGCTGGGTTGAAGAGAGCCCTTAAAGGAACAACACCCCTTTTCTTCCAGATAGCTGGACAAAGAGTTTCCCTTTCTTTACTTCTGAGTATCTGATGAATTAATTTTAAGAGAACCCTCCAGCAAGATTAGTACCTTAGTAAGATATAAAATCTTTTGTTATACCTAAAATCTTTGGAAACATTTTTTGAAGTTGGTGAAATGTCATAAACATGTCTATTGTTATGGAGATCACACAAAGTAAATTAGTGTTCCCTTTTTCTAAAAGCAATGAACATTGTTATGAACGCACTAAACCTCTGTGACTGATTAATTTAAAATAATGTCTTTATTTCAGTGAGTTAAATATGTAGTAATCTGTAATGATTACTTTAAGAATACATTTAAAATAGAAAGTCACCTTAGAAATACTGATTAAGAAAATGTAAAACAGAGAAGAGCTTCATCATGTATTCCATAATATTTAATGTTGAATTCAGCAAGACAGCTGACGTGCCCTTATAAACAGTTTTTGCAAATAAATGTCTGACAAACTTCAGGGCATATCAAGAAACCTGTGACTGACATTGTTTATTCCCAAGTTTAGTGCTTTTAATTAGGTACCTTCTGTATGTCCATTCTGCATGAGGGAGAGGGTATGGGGGTCTCTGTGGTGAATTGTGACTCTTCGCCACTGTGAGGCAGGCCGGGTGTCTCGCTATCCTTTGCTGCTTTGTTGCCACCCCCACGTCCCCGCCAGGCTGCGAGCCCGGGCTGCCGTCAGGCATAGGGGCAGTAGTTTAATAATCCTGTGTAGGGCCCCGTAAATCCTAAGGATGGCCTTGGTTGTAGTGTAGACTTGTTCTCAGTGTGTGTGGGAAGGGTGAAAATGTGTTTTTGTTTGTTTGTTTTATGAATTAATAAGTTGTTTATTATCTAGTTTTGTATTCATATTTCAGTTTTACATGTATTATCTTTATTCTGTGGAAGAATGAATGCATTTTTCCCATAAAGGAGTTGTATATTTTTATATGTTGTCTTGCATAGGCTGGTGAATGTATTGATATTACATTTTTGTTTTACTGTATTTTCTCTAGTATAAAATTCTAGGGCTTTATCTAATGTTAGGGGTAATCGTGTAAACTAAGGGAGATTTTTCTATCTTTGTGGGAAAAAAATTGTGTGGGGGGAATTGTTTGCATGCTTTTCACGGTGGGTGCTTGCTGAAATACATGCTGGTGTAAAAAAGGTCTGTCTGTTGAACAAACACTATTTGTAGAAATAACCCAAAATGTATATATATGTGTGTGTGTGTGTGAGAGAGAGAGAGAGAGGAGAGAGAGAGAGAAATGGATTTGGTAAAGCAATGCCTTTTATATTATTTTTGAACAGCAAAAATCCTAATATTTTATTTTAAAATTTAAGACCGTTTCATATTTTTATAATAATGTTGTCACCCACAGTACTGTCAAACCAAGAGAGATCCTTAGACCAGAGTGCTAATATGCTCAAAAGAAAAAAAAAAAGCCATCAGAAAAAGAAAAGTGTCCAAGATTATCAGCTGACAGACAGCTGAATGCTAGTAACGACATTTGATTATTTGTTTGGTTGTTTGCACAGTTTTGTTTTCGAGCAAAAAAATAAGCGTGTGGATGAGAGAGATTATGGAGTTAAGCTTTTGGCGATTTGTGTAAAGCAGATATTTGATATAAATTGGAACATATTTTCCCTAATCAGACCTAAGCAACTCTCCTGATGATGAAGTCTCTAAGGTGCCACAAGGACTTCTCGCTGTTTCTCCTGATGATGACGTCAAAACTCCAGCGAAACCACCAACACTAGAACATCCAAAGAACAGGGAATCCACTTGGACATCCTTAATAACACCATGAAAAAGCAACAGAAGAACTCAATCAGAAAGTCATCACAGGCCAACTATCAGATACGTCACACCAAAGGACAAAACAAAAGAATCCAGTAAAAAGAAAAAAAACAGCTCCAGTGAATCAGTGATGGACATCACACCACAGCCACAAAGATTCACAAACCCAGAGCATGTGCTTTAGGAATTATGAATGAAAAACAAGAGTTGAAAGTTCACACATCACAACACTGTTCTCTTATGAACTGATACTGTTGGTAAAATATGACCTCTCTTCAGAGATTGTGACAAATTTGTTAAAGCTATTTATGAGGATTATGATGCTTTGAAGAGAGAGAGTGATAGATACTTTTGTCTTAGATTTCAGTTTCATCCAGAGTTGTAGCCTCTATCTTCAGAGGGAAAAATATATGTGGCTTTAAACAATGTGAAAGAGCCTATAGTTCTAAACAAAAGTGATTAGGCGTAGGTGTCAAGACTGCACACAGGAAAGGGTATAAAAGAGGTATGAATACAAGTAGGGCTGTATACACAATTTGAGAGGGGCTCAGGCAGGGCTGCCCGGGGGGGTGGGGGGGGCAAGTTGGGCAATTTGCCCCAGGCCCAGGGCCCCCCATGAGAATATAGTATTCTATAGTATTGGAACTTTTTTTATGGAAGGGGCCCCCGAAATTGCTTTGCCCCAGGCCCTGTGAATTCTCTGGGCAACCCTAGGCTCAGGCTGGGGGTAAAACCAGAGGTCCACAACTGTTTTTTGTATTGTTTTGTTTTGTCCGATCAGTAGGCTTTATTCATTAATTGGAATACAGTTTAGGAAGTAATCTAGACTAGAGAAATGAAAGTTAAAGCATATTTGTTTCTGGTTATACCCAGCTGTAGTGAACCTGGTTGTCCAAGCTCTGTCTGTTTCTCCCTCTGATCTCCTCTGTCAGGCTCCAGGTAAGAACCCTGACTGTCTCCAGCAGCCAACACTTATCCCCCACCTCACACCTCTCTGTTGTGGGGAAAACAATTTAGTGGTAAGAATTTGGATTTGATGGTATTGGGGAGTAACTGTCTTTTTATTTCCTTTTATTAATTTACATATATAGGTGTCTCTCTCTCTCTCTCTGTGTTTATCCCAGTGTTTTACACTCTGTTTGGAATTCTGCCCTTTTTAAGACTGGGCACTCTTTATGTATTACTGGATTAGATTTATGCTTAATTTTAAAAACAAACTATTTTTAAATTGTAGATTACTTTTTGAATGGTCAGAGATGGCTTGACTAATGTTATTTTAAATCCTCTTAAAGGTTTTTATTTAATTTAATACTCAAGATTCAGCCCCTGTCTGTGGGTGAACTCTCATCAAACCTAATTCTGAATAATTTTTCCAGCCCCCAAAGAATGACTGTAAATCCTGACTGCTGCTAAAGGTGTCTTATGGAGAGCTGAGAGATGGGAAAGGGGAAGCCCTGGGTAGGGCTATTTCAGTTATTTTGGAGGGACTTTGTAAGGATAGGCAATACAGCAGAGCTTGTTGAAAGACTGGGATGAACATCGGCTTCCTTTTAGAAGCCCAAATGAGGCATAGTAAAAAGGAGCCAGGATACCCTAAGAACAATAGGTCTCGACCTATTTTCCTCTCTGTTTTATAAAGAGGTTTTAAGGGAAGTGGAATTGTTCTGTTTCCTTACATCCAACCTGCTGGAAGAACAGTCAGTGCCAGTTAGTTTTTGTATGAATTTCAATTCCCAGTAATGAAGCATGTATGTTCCTTAAGTAACAAATGAATGAAGTAGAATCTGTATTTGTTTTGGTGAGGTACTCTGCTTGCCACTGTGAAGGAAAAAGTGAGGAGCAGTAAGAGTATGGAGAGAGAGCGTATCTTCCCCCACAAAAGGTTTGTAAATGTACCAACTGGAAATACACTGGGAGGATCCATTACTACTGAAAGTTTTCGAATTTACTTGCATAAAGAATCATTGGTCAACCAGTGGAATGGATGATAAGTGTAGACAGTTCAACCTAAGTATTTACAGCACTTTAAGTTACTTGATACTACCAGTTGTATCTTTGTTGGTTTACAGCTGTGATGAAAGAACTAGTATTTATAAACAGCATACAGAAGTATCCCAAAAAATAGTGAAGAACTCAAAACTAATCATATAGCATGTTAGTCCTCAGTCAAGGGAATAAGAAGAGCCTGGTCCATCAGCAGGCAATTAGTCTCTTGCTGCAGCCACACTGCCTCTTGTTGGGCAGCTGCCTGGAGACGGGTAGCCTCCTGCTGGGCTGCTGTAGCTTGTGTCAGTGCCTGCACTACGTCATCCATTGTGAGGAAAAAAAATTAAACCCTGTCCTTTTTTTTTTAATCACTCTTCTTCTTCTGCCACGCTGTGCACACCAAGATCCCACCCCTGACACGAGTTGTGACAAAGTTCCTCCTCTAACTTGGTGGGTCCTGCGCATATTGGTGGATTTGCTCGCCTCCGAGATTCAGCATGTGGGTCAGGAAACAGCCCAGAGACCTTCCCCTCTGGTAGAAACCACAGTCTAGGTCCTCCTGTGTCTGATCAGGAGTTGGGAGATTTGGGGGAACCTGGGACCACTCTCTACTCCGGGTTCCAGCCCAGGGCCCTGTGGACTGCAGCTTTCTAGAGTGCTTCCTGGTACAGCTGTGCGACAGCTACAACTCCCTGGGCTACTTCCTCATGGCCTCCGCCCAACACCTTCTTTAGCCTCACCACAGGACCTTTCTCCTGGTGTTTGATAATGCTTGTACTCCTCAGTCCTCCAGCAATTTGTCTTCTCACTCTCAGCTCCTAGTGCAGGGGTAGGCAACGTATGGCACGGGTGCCGAAGGTGGCACGCGAGCTGATTTTCAATGGTACTCACACTGCCCGGGTCCTGGCCACTGGTCCGGGAGGGCTCTGCATTTTAATTTAATTTTAAATGAA
>NC_133771.1:110427434-110449737 GCF_003597395.2 Chelonoidis abingdonii
TAACTTGAATCTAAGGCTGAGGGGGAGGGGCGGTCCCTCTGGTCTATATGAATCCTGATTACCCTGTAAAAGCATTTTTCCATCTGATTTAGAATAATTTTTTATTTTTTCTTTCTTTAATTAAAAGCTTCCTTTTTAAGAATCTGATTGATTTTCCTTGTTTTAAGATCCAAGGGATTGTCTGAACTCACCAGGCATTGGTCGGGGGAAGGAGAGGGGATGGTAATTCCTCCTTGTTTAAGCTCCAAGGAGGTTTGGATCTGTGGAAAGCCTCTCAGGCACCCAAGGGAGGGAAAATCTGGGGGGAAAAGAAGGGGGATGCGGTAAATTTCTCCTTGTTTTAAGACCAAGGGGTTTGGATCTGCTGTTCCCCAGGGAAGGTTTTTGGGGAACAGGAGTGTGCCAGACACTATAATTTGACTGGTGGCAGCTGGTTACCAGATTCAAGCTAGTAATTAAGCTTAGAAGTGTCATGGGTCCCCCTTTTGTATTCTTAAATTTCAAAGGTGGGGAAAACCTTGACACTCCACTCCCCCGCCCAGTGTAGACAGGCCTTATAGACTGTTATTAATAACTGTCCGTCACCAAACCAGAAGGCTCTTGCGGCTAAGACTGGTTGTGGCTGCAGCCCTGCCTGGGTTACTAATTTTAATTTGTATTTAAGTTTCAACTGAAAAGTTGTTAGCTGCTGATTTATATCAACTTTATAAGTTGTGACAGAACCCAGACCAGTGGGGTACAGGGAGTCTGGTTAGAAGCAAATATACTGCCACGGATGAACAATTTTCTGTTCCTAGGACCAGAGAGGCTGCCCCATAGAGCAATAGGGAACCTGCTTGAATCCAATTAAACAGGCAAGCTAATCAAGACACCTGACGCATTAGAACTTTCTAGAATCAATTATGGCAGCCAGGCTAATCAGCGACACTTGATTAAAAACGACTCCATCAGTTAGTAGGGTGTGGCGGGAGGTGGGAGCAGAGAGCACAAGGCAAGTGTTGGCAACCTTTCAGAAGTGTGTGGCTGATCTTCATTTCAATTCACTCTAGTTTAAGGTTTTGCGTGCCAGTAATAAACATTTTAACATTTTAGAAGATCTCTATTATAAGATCTTATAATAAATAACTAAACTACTGTTGTATGTAAAGTAAAATAAGGTTTTAAATATTAAAAGTAAACAAAAAGCACAAACAAAGACTTCCCTCCACCAAGATTTGAAAGTATCTTGTCCCCCTGTTGGTCCTCTGGTCAGGAGTCAGCCAGGTTTACAGAGCTTCTTAACCCTTTACAGGTAAAAGAGACATTAACCCTTAACCATCTGTTTATGACAGGGAGGATCGATCTAAGTTATGCAACTTCAGCTACCTGAATAACTTAGATTGATCCTCCCCTCCCCCACACTGTAGACCAGGCCTTATAGACTGTTATTTACTGTCCGTCCCAACCAGAAGGCTCTGGGCTAAAGACTGTTTGTGGCTCAGCCCTGCCTGGTGTTATCTATTCAATTTGTAGTTAGTTTCACTGAAGGTTGTTAACTGCTGAATAATGTATCTGAAGTAGACGTACTTAGATCCACTTACTGTGGTGTCTTCACTGTGGTGAGTCGACTGCTGCTGCTCCCCCATCGACTCTGCCTGTGCCTCTCGCTCTGGTGGAGTATGGGAGTCGATGGGAGAGTGCTCGGGGATCGATTTATCCCGTCTATAGGGCTCTGTAGTCCAAAGGTCCTCTGTTTCCTCAGGATATTCAGCCACTGGAAGTCCCCACTGCTCCTTGGGGCATTCATCTGATGGCGGTCGTGGCAGCTCATCGGGATACTTGTCCATTTCCTCTGACCGCAAAGCGTGGCTCTACTCCAGGGTAATTGTGGGATCCTGCAAAAATCTCTGCTCCTTCTGGTGATCCAGCCCCAGCTGAGCTCCAGGGCTCTCCTTCTATATTTTCTGTCCTGCCTCAGGACTTCCAGTGCTGGGGGCAAGGCGGATTCTGCTCCACCCATGAGGGGGAGTGTAGTGGTCCCTCACTCTCCCTCACTACAGACACCATTAATTTTAAAGATAAAGAACACATGAAACTTGAGAAAGGTGATGCAGAAGACAATTTCATTGGCCTTTTACTTAGGTTTAAATAATTTATTTGGTCACAAGTTCTCATCTTAGGCCCCTACTAGGTATGTATCTACTATTCACTCTTTCCCCACCAACTCCCAGTTTGGCCTTTTGGGGGCTTCATTAGAGGCATCTGCTAGACTATTGGGTCAATCTTGTTGTGCACTCAGAGAGCTCTGTGGGAAGTTATACCTGGTTCTGATAACTCTTTATCCCTTTGTTTCAAACAATATCAAACGATACAAACTGGGACCAAAACTGGCCTCATCCTCCCTGATTGAACTAACCTTTTTATCTCCAGATTGATTCTGGCCTGCATATTTATACCTGCCTCTGGAAATTTCCATTACATGCGTCTGATGAAGTGGATATTCACCCATAAAAGCTTATGCTCCAGTACATCTGTTAGTCTATAAGGTGCCACAGGACTCCGTTGCTTTTTACAGATCCAGACTAACACGGCTGCCCCTCTGATACTTGATCCAATTAAGCTGACAGAGTTGTGACAGCATACATTTTAGATCTTAGTCTTTTAGTTTAGATTTCAAAATTAATACTGCATTTTGCTTAACAGAAAAAGAGCGTTCCTAATACACTAGATAAAAGTTTGACCCTAAAAAATGTATCCCTAGAAATGGAATCCATTAAAATGCCTCCTTCATGACATCAGGATAAAACACAGACGATCACAGAGATATGTTTGATTGAGATGATGCAGTGTCATGAATGTTAAAAGGGCAATTATAAACATACTTGTTGAATTAAGGCTCGATTTTGGAGGTGTTCAGCATCACAACTTCAGTGGGAATCGTGAGTGTTTAGCACTTCTCAAAATCAATGCATTGAACAGCAACCAACTCCAATAAATCCAGTGACAGAAATCTTCTCATGTCTCCTTTCACTCATAGGTCTCTGGATGGCTGTGAAATATGCTCCCATGGCCAGTAGCTGGGCTTGACATTTTCTGACAAAAATGAAATGTAATGACTTTTGCCATGACAAGGTTTCACATGTTAAATAAATCAGTCTTGAAAAACACCCAGCTGGAGTTCTGTTGTATTCAGGGCCAGCTCCAAGTTTTTTGCTGCCCCAAGCAAAAAAATTTTCCCGCACCCCACTCCAGCCCCACCCCAACTCCGCCCCTTCCCTGCCCCATTCCAACCCCTTCCCCAAATCCCCGGCCCCACCTCCTCCCCCGGACGTGCCACATTTCCCCTCCTACCCCTCCTTCCCTGGGATGGAGAGGGGAGAAATGGAGCGGTGGCACACTTGGGTGAGGAGGTGGAGGTGAGCTGGGGGGGAGCGGTTCCTCTGTCCCCCCAGGGTTACTACCTGCTTCCCTCCCCATGCCCCCTACCGCCACAGCTCACCTCCACTCTGCCTGCTTCCCTGAGCGCACCGCCGCTGCTCCATTTCTCCCCCCTCCCTCCCAGGTTTGTTGCAAAGCAGCTGATTTGCGCGGCAAGCCTGAGAGGGAGGGGGGAGAAGTGGAGCAGCGGCACGCTTGGGGGAGCAGGTGGCAGTGGAACAGAGGTGAGCTGGGGGGGAGCGGTTCCTCTGCCCCCCCCCCGGGTTACTTCCTGCGGCCCTCCTCGCACCCCCCACCGCCGCAGCTCACCTCCACTCAGGGCCGGCTCCTAGCTTTTGCGCCCCAAGCAACAACAACAAAAAAGGGAGCCAGAGTGCTGCCCCTTGGAAAGTGCTGCCCCAAGCACATGCTTGGAGCGCTGGTGCCTAGAGCCAGCCCTGGTTGCATTTCAACAAGATTTCCTTCAGACAAAGATTTGAGGCACTTCTGTCATGAGTCATAATTAACGCTTGAGCACTAAGAAGGCAATTTATGTCAAGCTAATAAATACAAATATTAAATTCATAGAAGAATTTAAGGTGAAATAGTAATATTAATGTGTCATCACTATTACCATTAGCTGACACCTGTATGCAGAGCAAGCTTGTCAATTTTCTGGAGAAGTACAAGTGATACCTGGGTGGAGGAGGCACTTGCTTAACAAAGAGAGCTGAATGTGTGAGGTAGAGAAACAGTCTCAGTCTGCAGTTAGGGTGCTAGCTGGTGACTCAAAAGAGTATGGTTCACTTCCTTGCTCTACTGCAGACTGGTGATATGACCTTGAGCAAGTCACTTGGTCTATCTGTGCCTCAGGTCCCCATCTGTAAATGGGAATGATAGCATTTCCCTACCTCACAGAGGTGGTAGGAGGATGAATACATTAAAATATGTGAGATGCTGAGATATTACAGTAGAGAGAGAGTCATATAAGTACCTTAGATAGATACAGCCAGTAATTGAAACATCTCACAATGCCCTTCCTTCATACATTCTTGTCCCCAAACACTATACCACAATCAGCACCCATAATATCAACACTTCCTGAAAAACACATCAGACCCCATACCCTGCTACACATAAAGGCCACCCATGCAAACATAGCCTCTACTAACTCTGTCTTCGTGCACAATTAGACAGGCTTCAACTTCAGTTTTATAGATTTCAAGTGACGTCCACCAAGCGTACATTATGGGTCATCCTGAAACTCTTTTAGCTCTCTACTGTATTACTACAATTATGGGCCAATCTTGCAATCTGCACTCAAGTGGAACACTTTCTTTGTTCCTGAGAGAGTTTATGCTTAGATTAGACAAAAGGCAAGTTGCCTTGGTAATCTACATCAGATTTTAAGGGGTCCCTGAGGAAGACACTTCCTCCTTTTTCTCATCCAACAGTAAAAGAGTTATACTGCTAAATTTAGGGAGAAGGAGGGATGAATTCCCCAGAAGCATATAATGGGATGTGAATATGGGCAAGGGCAGGGCTGCACTGAGGCAACTTCTAAAGAGAAACCTACTTTATAAATTAATCCTTCAAACATACACGTGAGTAACTGTGCATGTGAGTGATCCATGTAACTCAATGGGATTACTCATGTAAATGTTGGCAGAAATCAGTGTCCAGGATGGTGGACAGTAACTAGCTTTTCTATTTCTGGTTTCTCTGTTTTCCTGAGATTGGTCAGCCATGCTTACTCTCCCTTACACGATGACTTTTAAGAAGGAAATGGGGCCACTACTATCAGCCTCTTCCCTGCATATCTTTTGTTATCTGCTTCAGTGGTCCCATAAAGAGTGCTCAGAAGGACCCAAAGTTCAGCGGTCACTCCACAAATATCAACAATTCAGCATGCATGTTGGGCCTTGAAGTTAAACAAACAAACAAAAAGCCACATTTGAAATAAAAAAAGTTTGTCCTACAATAGGGAAGAGGTCCAGTAAATGTGTGTGAAAAGTCTTAAGAGCTCATTGGAAAGAGTTTCTTGAAACATCAGAAATTCTAAGGAGAGGAAATCAGCTTAAAGCATCAGTAATTTTCAAAAAGCATCTTCAAAAAAAAAAAAAGGATCTTAAAAAAAGAACTAGATAAATTCATCGAGGATAGGTCGATCAGTGGCTAATAGCTGCTGATACTGTCCCTAGCTTCTGTTTGCCAGCAGCTGAGAATGGGTGACAGGGGATGGATCACTTGATAACTAGATTACCTTGTCTGATCATTCCCTCTGAAGCACCTGGCATTGACCACTGTCAGAAGACAGGATACTGGACTAGATGGACCTTTGGTCTGACCTAGCATAGCCATTCTTATATAACTTATGTAAGTAAGAAGACTGTGCAAATATTTTGGATACACTTTAAGGATGCCACCAACACGACTTCCACAACACGTGATAATAAGGTCACCACCTGCAAAGAGACAAAGAGGGTGACCTAGAACAACATTATGCACACAATAGAGAAAGAAGCCAAATCCATCAATAAGACAATCAGAAGCCTTACAGATCATCACAGAACTGAAATAACTGCAGGAAATTGTTGGATGCCCTATGCACGTCAGGGTGCAGGAGCATAAAGAAAGATGATCTTCTGAAACTAGCATAAAGCCAAAGTAATTGGCTTTGTGCGAGACTCCTGCATAGTAGAAGAGAGGGACAAAATCCAACCCCCAACCTACGATCAGGCTATTGGGTTGCAACCCAGGCTAAGGTAGCATTGACAGTGGAGCAATCACTTTAAAAGCTCATATAAATTTTCTATTTCAAGGTGCTACAGCAACTTCAGAATATTCTTGTTCTGATTTCTCAGCTGAAAAAACTTTATAAATGCTATCTTCCTGACAGACTGATATGGCCCAACCAACAATATTATTCCTCTATTTCCAACTGCAACAATCTCTAGATTCTTGCTTGCCTCCATCACATCTCTGAGACATCACTGACTTGCTGTCAGTCTGTTTCTCAGATCTGCAGCCAGTACGTTTTCTTTGTTCTCTGTGGAAATGATGTTCTACTTTTCCATTATGTTAGAGACCTATCTTAGGGATGTGGCAAATTCTTCGTTACTTGAAGCCTTGAAAGCAAGCGTGAGTATCTGTTTAAAAGATGTTACAGCTCAAACAGAAATTGACTAAGGCTGTGAGTTTGTTATGGAGGACCCAGAAAGTCACGGATTCCGTGACCTTCTGGGACCTCTGTGACTTCTGCAGTGGTTGGTGCGGCTGGGCCAGAGGCTGCCTGAGCAGCTCGGGCAGTTCCTGAGCCAGCCGCACTGGCTGCTGCTAGGGCAGTTTCAGGCCACTGTGCCCCCAGCCCCAGCAGCAGCAGGGTGTGGGCACACATGGCGCCCTGGGACCGCCTCCCCCCCCAGATCACCCAAGTTTTAGGGGTATATAGTACAAGTCATGGAAGGTCATGGGCAGTGAATCTTTTTTACCTGTCCATGGCTTCTACTAAAAATACTCATGACTAAAACGTAGCCTTAGTTATTAGCTTTATGCAGAAATTGCTAGGTGACGTTCTATGGCCAACATTATGCAGGGGGTCAGACTACATGGCCCTAAAATCTATGAATCATATCCATTTTCATATCTAGTAAAACAAACTGATAGATAAGCAGAGGCCCGGGCAACCATCTGTGGCTTTTGGTCCAAACTCAATAAATTTTTCACAATGTTGGAGGACTGCACACAAAACAAACCTTTATTTCTCCAAATATACGAAGAGAAGGGAAAAAGTTACATTTTCGACAGCGCACCATGGGAGAGGCAGGAAATCTTGCTTTGTATCCCTTCTTCTTTGCCTGCAGATTGCTTAAGTAGACTGTAAGTTCTTTGGGGGCATTGACTTGGGTTCTTATGTCTGTAAAGCACAACACACCTTTGGATGCTGTATAAATAAAAATATTTCATTTTGTTAGGGCCTATCTGTCAGCTTATGAATGCAAAGGTCTGTGAGTTTGTGCAGGAAATATTACATTATTGTCCTGACCAGCTCTAGCCAAAAATTGCCTCTCTGCCCACAAAAAAGTGGATGGCAAGTTAATAAAAAATACCAACATAAAAAAAATCCCTGCACAATGGGAGAGCTTAGAGACTTGCCTGGAGTTGATGTTTCTGGCATCCCTTTCAGTGGCTGAGTTAATTCACCTAGCAGTGTCTGGCTGACAGCTCTGTGTGTTATGGGGTCCAGTTATGGTGCAAGTGTAATGGTGAGGTAAAGGCAATCCTACACCAAGGCAACATAGAAAAATATATTACAGAATAAATGCCCGTCAAGAAAGAACAAAAAAAAGTAATTTAAGTCATCCTATCCCTTTCGTTGTCATTGTATCTTGACCCCCTCCCCACTTAGTTTTGTAGCTGCTGCTTGAAAGTCTGATGTTAAACCGGCATGGAGATGGATGATTTAGTTTGTCCTACAAGTCCCAGACCTGGCGTCCAGGCAGCACTGTGCTTAAACCTCCTGTCCTGGAAGTCACCTTGGGGGGTGGGGGGGAATCTCCTGCAGCAGACAACAAAAAGATCAGGGAGAGAGGCTGCTGGGGGGAGCAATAGCCGCTGCATGACCTCTTGAGCTGGGACTGTACAAAGGCAGACTCTGTGTTGAATCCCACTCTCTCCCCATGTGTCCCCCCCCGCCATCCTCATAGGCTTCCCCATTCATGTGGGCGGCACTTTTCTCCCTGCATTTGAAATATACTTGTTGCGGCTATCTCTGCCTCCCTCCCCTAGCCACCACTTCCTCCTCCTGCACTCAGCATCTCAGGCCGCTCCAGGAGGGCTCCCTTCTGATTACCGCACGAAAAGCCGCCGGGCCAGCAGATAACCGGGTGAGTGGAACCTGCCCGGCACCCCAAGCCGCGGGGGGCACTGTGCCCGGGGAGGAGGGGCAGGGGGCTGGGCTGTGCACACCGAGCCTTCCCCGCACGCGGCCGCTGAGTGACTGCAGAGCCGCGCCAAGGGAGCCCGCTGGCGGGGCAGGGGCTGTGGAGTCTCTGGGGGCCGGGGCACAGCGCGCTGATGTCTCTGTTCCCGGGGGAGCCCGCGGCAGTGAAAGGGGCTGGCAGCGCCCTGCGGGCAGCGCTTCCGCACCTAGGACCCATGTGACACCGCACTGCACAAGGCTGGGGTGGGATCAACCTGCTGTGCCAGTCGCACGCTCAGTCCCAGCTCCAGGGAGGCCACATTCCTCTGCCCTCCCTACTGCGCCGGGCAGCCCGCTCCCGGGATGGAGCAGAGGGGCTGCCCGCGAGCGCACTGTAAGGCAGCAGACCCGGTCCGCAGCGTTGGCGTTCAAAGTCCACGAGGCTCTTTCCAGACGAGGGCAAAGCAATGTGCGGTCACCGTGTCCCCTCCGAGTCTGTACTTTGGGGCGCTGGGGCTGCCTCGGCTTGTCACTATCCCACTAGGTCCTACCCTCCACGCCCCGCACCCCCTGGCCTCCCACTGGCTGCTTTATTGCATTGCTGATACATGCTGCCTTGCTAGGCGGAAGACAAACGCTCTTTGCTGGTAATTATGCATAGGAGGGACTATGCAGGAGAGAGCGGAACCTGGAGGCAGCAGGAAGGCAAAGCGCACGGGATGAAGCATGGCTAGTGCCTATACTCGATTGCCCTACGCTACTTCTATATTTATTTTTGTGAAGGCCAACACAAATTCAGACGACATTAAATACAATGTCCAACAGAACGACTGCAGCAATGGTACAGTAATGTGCGCTTACATTCACACAACCGCTGATATCAGCCCGGTCTTCACAGTAGAAGAGAATTTCTCCGCTTCAAAGAAATGTCTTTATTCATACACATCCTTCTTATCTGCAATGTAATCTACAATCTCTTGTGGACACATTAGCTTTTCTGCTTCCGTGTCAGGAATTTCAAACCCAAATTCAAGAGAGGCACCATGACCAAATAGGGTGTGTGGTATATATCAGGAAGGAAGTTAGTCATTCTCCACGTGCAGACCTATTATTTACTGAGCACTAAGCTAATGCAAACGAATATGCTTATGGCCCTTTAAACACAAACAGGGACCAAAGGCATGTTTGTTTAAAACTAAATTGACAAATTTGTAAGATCACCAGAGTTTCCTGCCAAGTCTTACTCATTTGGAGAGAGTTTTTAGCCGTTTTTGAAGCATCTCCTTTGGGGGAAGAGCTTTTCTGCTTGTGTTTCAATAAGCCATTTACAACAACACTCAAAAGAAATCTCTGCCTCGTGTGAGTTGGCAGATCTCACAGCCTTGAGTTTAAAGGTCAGCAGACAGGTTGGTCAGAAAAAGAAATCATTTTACTGCATTCTCGGTATGCCTTCTTTTTAATTGTTATGTTTAAAAATTTTGCTCAAAGGGATGGTCTCTTGAAATAGACATCTTACACTCTGATTCTGTAACAGAATCTTCTAACAAGGTCCCTTCACTCATGAGTTCTATTGACTTCAGCGGGATTCAGTGAGGAAACACAGTTCATGCTAGCATTGGAACTTTGGCATTATCATGGGGCTGCAGTGGTGCCACTGTAGTTAAGGTTGCATCATGATTTCTGTTTAAAGATGGATCTTTCTAAGTCCTCTATAAATGACATGCTTAGTCAGATTCCTTTGAAATTTGGTGTGCCTTGAGAAGTTGCAGGGTAGGGTTAACGATAGAAATTTAGAGACATTTGAGCTTGGTGTTCCAGAGACCTGTCTTGAAATAAGTAGCAATGTTTCAGAAAGTTTCCAGGTGGTGTGTGTGTTTGTGGTTTTTTTGTTTGGTCTTTTGCACAGTCTTTTGGATCAAACTGCTAATGTGATGTGGGTCAAGATTAGGGTGACGATAGCAAGTGTGAAAAATCGGGATGGGGTGGGAGGGTAATAGGAGCCCATATAAAAAAAAAGCCCCAAATATCAGGACTGTCCTTATAAAAATTGGGACATCTGGTCACCCTAGTCAAGATGGTCTCAGTCTGTCAGGTTTTACCCAAGGTAGTGCATGGCCCCCACTAAATCTTTGGGGGACCTAAATTGAGAGTGTTATTTCATGTACATTTTTAAAATTAGGCCTACACCAATAAGAAAAATGACTAGACCTGTTTCCATTCCTGCTGTTTTATATGCTTTAAAGCTTGACGCTTATTAGTGCTCTAAAATCCGATTGGTTAATCAGCTTGCTTGGAAATTTGGTGTGCCTCAGGGGGCACTGGGTAGTATTAGTAATGCAAATTTGGGTCATTTGACTGAGAGGTTCCTTAGTTACAGTCCTCTCCATGCACACCTCTAAACCCCAGATTCCCTCAGCTGCCTTGTAAGGTTAAACTGAGAGCTAGTAAAGACTGGGTGAATGACATGCCCCATTGAGATTGATAGTGGTGAACTCAGCCTTCAACTAATATAACTAAGCATAAATTAATGACAGGCCCCTACCTGAGACAAAAGGAGTTATGCACTGAGTGGCCGGAGGTTGCTGCAATTTGTCAGTCATGGGTGGCAATTTTATTTGGGGGTGGGGGAATGTAATCAAAGTATTTTGGGGAAAAAATTAGAGGAGAGGGGAGTGGTATTAGAGGGTGGAAGATTGGAGAAACAGGGGGAGAGCGGTTTGGGGCTGCAGCAAAAGGAGTGGGCTTAGGAGAATGTCTGGTAGAGGAGGGAAGAGAGGTGAGGGAGTCCTTGCACTCCCCCAGCTCTGCTTGTGCACCCCATCCCTGCACCTGCAGCTCTGCCAGTGCATCCCAATCCCCCCACAGTTTGACCCATTCACCCCAACCTTCCTGCACCCCACAGCTCTGCTAATGCTTCCCAACCCCCTGCACCCCACAGCTGTTCCAGTGCACCCCAAGCTTCCTGCACCCCCAGCTCTGCCAGTGCATCCCAATCCCCCCAATATCCGCAGTTTGACCCATGCACCTCAACCCATGTGAAAACCCTTCACACATCCACCAGTTCCATTTGGTATAAGCTCTTTGGGGCAGGGACTGCTCTGTTTTTATAGTGGTGCAGTATTGCCACTCTACTTGAGGTTGCATCATGACTTCAGTTTAACAGGTGACCTTTCTAAGTCCTCTAAAAACTGACAGGCTTAATTGTATTTCTTTGAAATTTAGTGCCTCAGCGGGGTGCAGGGTAGAGTTAGTGACCCAAGTTTGGGGTCATTTGAGCTATGGGTTGCAAAGATATAAGCCCTGAAAAAAATAGCTATTTTTCAAAAAGTTTCTAGGTGGGGTCTCTTGCTCAGAGCTAAAGATCAAATTATTGATGTAATGCATGTCAAAATGGTTTCAGCCTGTTGAGTTTTACCCAAGGCAGTATCTAATCCTTTATGCCTGTATGTACCTCAGGTATACCTTCAGATATAATACTTCATGTTGCTTGCTACAAGTTGTCTCTTTTATAATGTGTTTTTATTTTATGGGGAGGTTTACTGTGAACACAGCAGAATAGGTAGTACCTAGAGTAACCAGAATTTTTATTATATCAGGTGGGAACAAGCCAGAGAACTTTGTTGGGGGTCTATGAGGGGATGACGGGATAGCCACAGAAAGAGCGATTGTGGCTCTGGAGGGGATGGGAAATGAGAATGGGCAGTAGACAAGCTTTGGGTTGATTGTTTGAGAAAATCCGTGTTTTTCTTGCTCTTGGGAAGTGTGTGTGTGGGGATGGGCGAGTGGCTACTTCCTGATCTTGTGGCAAATTAATATGGTGTTTTCAAAGATACGTAGTGTGGAGGTTTGGAACTGACACTACAGGTAACTTGATTGCTGAGGGAAAAGAATTTATAGAAATGTGTGTGCTGCCAGGCTTGCCAATATGTGGATTCTGGATGGATCATGAGGTGGCAAAAGTATGTGTGAGAGCAAGGAATACATTAAGACATGAAGATTGCTGATTACAGATAGATTAGATGGAGAGAGGTGTCCTGAACTGGCATTATCTTTTGCTCACTCTGCAGAATCTAACCAGTGACATAAGAGGTTGTGATCTACCAGACATTATGATGATTCACTCTGGTAGAAATGATCTGTGTCTTATTCCTGGTGTACACCTCATAAAATGTAAGTGAGCAGATTGGGATTGTATCAAAGATTTATGTCCAGGAGCTGTAATAATTTTCTCTGAAAAAATTGTTACAGCAACAATAGAGAAGAAGCATTGGAAGAACATTAAATAGGAAAGGGAGGGTTTGTGGCTGACCAGAAAAGGTGTACTGTATGACAATGAAAAATACAAGTTCTGACACCTCTGGGGCACATCTGTTGAAAAAGGTTCAGAGGATCTTTCTCTCAAACCTAAAACTGTCAGTATTTTGGAACAGAAACCCCTCCTGTGATTTTTCTCACGTGTCCTGCCACAAGCTCCACCATCCAACTATTCTGAAACACGATCAGGAACACTATTCCATGGTAACATAGCTGTCCTTTAGTTGGTGCTTTGTCGTCCTTTTGCAGAAAATTGAGTTGAGCAAAACGCAAATATTTCAGCAACTGTGGGATTAGCAGAGTAAATGTATGGGTGTTAACAGGGGATACCTGGGCAGTGCAGAAAGAGATTAAGGTTGCATTGGCAACCTTAACTGTGCATTTCCTGGTTTCCAGAAGTTTGAGTTTGCTTAATTGAGTGTTCTGCCAGAGGACAACCTATCTCTAAGCAACCTTAACTCTGAATTAACATACATTTTTGCCGTTGAATTGTAATAGTTTTAGCACTAGATGAGCAGTAGTCATAAATCTTACACCAGCATATCTCAGTAAATACAAACATCATAAAGCTTGACCATGTAGGTCCAATCCTGATTCTGCTGAAGTTAATTGTAAGTGTAGTGGACATTCCCACTTCAGTGGGAACAGGTTCAGGCTTTTAATCTAACATAGCATTACACTGAGTAGCTGTAACATCAGATACTTTAGACATATTTTTGGTGATAAAAACAATGTACAAGTGATTACAATAATAAAACCTAGTTTTTCTACAGTGTTTTTCATCAGTTGATCTCCAAGAACTATACGAAGGAGGTATCATTATCCCCATTTTACAGATGGGAAAACTGAGGCACAGAGAGGCACTGACAAGATATTTCCAGGTGTGCAGGCAAAATAATATTACACTTTTCTGCTAGGCAAATTTCCAGGATGCAAAGTGAAATTTTGTTTTCCTAATACCTGGTGAAAATCATGTTGGATGCCACACACACCGCGAGTGTAATGAATGTTAGAGTTGACATTTGCTTTGACATTTGGCATGGAGGATTTATTCCAAAGTAAAGTGAATAATATCTAAGTATTGCTTAAAATAATAACTTTGTGTCCATTCTTCCAGTTATGCACACGTTATACAATCTCCTTTGACTTTTCATGGGAATTTTGCATAAAGAAGTAGTTCAGACTCAGTCAAGGAAACTACTTACAGTAGCAAGGACTACACTTGGTAATGTTTGAAGGATCAACTCTTAGGCTGTAAGCTCCTTGGGACTTGGGGTATGTTATCTTCTGTGTCTTGTACAATGCAAAGCACTTTGCCATCACTTTAAATTAAAAAAAAATGGAACATCAAGTTTGAAGAATTCATTTGCTCCATCAGCTAATATAATTAGAACTTTGATATCATGTTGCCATTTAATTTTAAACATGTTTTGAAGAGGTGGTAGCAGTGCAGCATCTGCTGTTGGAATATTGTTCAACACTTGCTAATATCCACTTGCATATTCATAATCAGTCACATTATCATGTTTTAGGGAGGAAAAGTAGGCTGGAAGAGGTTGTGTGTGCCAAATCCCCTTAACCCATGCACATGTGAGGAGCCTAGCTTCCTATAAAGCCACAAAGTTGTGGAGCTGGCTTTTCTAATAAACTTTTAACACAATAGGAAGGAGTTATATAACACTGAAAAACTAGCATAATGGGGTGCCTCCCATGTTTATTGTCTCAATGACTCCATGCCAAACTTACTCACTTTATATGAACAAAGATTATTTTTTTCTAGATACCAAGTTTGCAAACTGAATCTGGGGTCTGAAAGTCACATTTTGTCCGTTGCTCTTGCATGTGTAATAAAGGATCTGAAAGTGGGACTAAGCTAAAGAGTCTTTTGGTGCATGACAGAGAGAGAGAAGAACCCCATCCATGCTTCCATAGTGAAATTTGCTTTGCTGGGCTAACGGGAGTTTAAAAGTAGTAAAAACTTACTGTTAGGTCAAAAGAGAGTTGATCTCACTCTTAGTATACACATGGAACAAATCTGTTAAATAATAAAATAATAAAACCTATTCTGACCATCACTGTCCTCTGACTATTTGATAGGATGCAGTCAAAAGGGTTAAGCATTTCCCATAAAAGTTCTGGAGTTTTAGCATATAAAGTACTTCCATGCCATTCATGGCAGAGAGGCAATGGTCCCCATCTATCTTCCAGGAACTGGCCATGTCCACTGGACCCATTCAAGGTGTCAGATTCTAGTGAGATGTGCAGTTTTCATCTCAAAATAACCCTTATCGCACTTGCCCAGTTAGGTTTCTTTGTACTTGGTTGTTGATGTACATCATACTACACTACATTGTGATCTTTTCAACTATTACCGACTAAGCAGGGTCAAATCTACTTAATTTGTTGGTGATGACTGCCTAGGAAATGCTAGGTGCCCCAAGAAATGATGTCGATTTAGTAGGTGGTCCTCTGCATCAAGTAATGTATCAGCATAGACTCATAGACTCAGAGACTCGTAGGTCAGAAGGGACCAATATGATCATCTAATCGTCATAGTGCAAGGTCTTATTGCCACTGCCTTTTAAATGGGGTGCAAGAGACCCTGAAAACTTGTGCACATTTTAAATCCCATGCCATTTTTCAAAAGCACAGGTATTTTGGCCAAATAACAATTTGGGTAATTACGGTCTGTTTACCAAATAAGTTATTCTTTACTTCCTGCCCTAAACTATTGTATAGCATTGATTGTTGCCATATTTCATGGCAAAGGAAGTTGCATTTCAGTGGGCCAAGAGAGTCTTACAAAACATATCCAGAGGCAAATTTTGTCTTTTAATACTTCTTTGGGATCACTGTGAATTAAAGTAAATATTGGCATCATTGAGATAGGGCATTTGTCTAACATTTCCCAGCACTGCTAAAACCAGTTCAGTTCACTGGCAATAGTAAGGTGATAGTACCAGTGATCATTGGCCTTTTAACGCCCCATGTTGTGTAAACCTGCTCAGAGCAGGATTAGATTAGTTTGGGTCAAATCCTCAACTCAAGTAAATTGGCTTAGCTCCATTGACTTCATTTATACCACTTGATGATCTGGCCTGTGGAGCTGAAAACACCAGTGACTGCCTGGAGCCTTTTCTAGAGTGCTCACAAGGTTGCTCCCACTGATGAAGCTGCACTAGCTATAGTAATTGTGGGAAATTTTAGGGGGAAGACCCCTTTTAGGGCAGGCACAGCTATTAAGTCTTTGCCATGTATTTCACATTAGAATGCCATGATAATACATTAGAAATTATAAATGCATGACTGTGGGCCCAAAGTAAGGTGCTGAGACTCCCCACTGATGCCATGTTGCAGGCAGAAAGGTGAGAGGTTGGCAGGAGGCCGGGAAGACTGACAGGGTAAAACAGTCAGGAAAATTTTAAGGGCTACCTGCCTGTCACATGATCTAGCAGGGGATTTAAGGAAAGGATGTGTCATCTTTCAAGGGCAGCTGGCATAAGACAGGCAAGGAAAAAGCTCCTGGGGCTGAAGTTGGTCAGATGAATTGCTTTGTTTTGAGGTTGGTGTTTGAATAATAAATTGTGCCTGGAGGCAAGGGCCTGAAATAGACTCAAATGTGGCACTGGCTCTTTCTTGGGCTGGTGAAATAGCCACCAGTATACAAAGATATACAATATTGTCAAGCCCAGATGTTCAAAAATCAGGACTTGCTCCCTAAACATAATGAGATTTTAAAAAAGTAATACATTTGGGGTTCTTTTTTATTGGCTTCTAGGCTTTGAGCCTACAGAGCGCATTCGTGTCACATTTTCAAGCTTTCCTCTGAAACCATGAGATCTAGAAACCAACTGTTTTTAATACTGAAACCTGCTTGTCACATAATCACATCTCCAAAATCTGGGACTTTGAGTGAAACATCAATATTTTGAGAGTCATGATAAAAGCATGAGACTTGACAACACTGGTGATCTATAAGCAAGGATCAGATCAGATGAGTTAAAAGAAATTGCAGGGATTGGTCTTAATACTTTATATCTCTCTAAATGTACATTTACTCTATTTGTAGACTACAATGAATGTGGAACATGAAATTAACCTCTTAGTTGAGGAGATTCGGCGGCTGGGGACCAAAAGTAAGTACTGTAATCTCACTGATCACACATGTCTAGCCTTACCATGTCAACTTGTGAACGTGAAATGACTCATCAACCAAGAAGGCCAGTTCTTCAAAGACTACATATATGTTTAACTTTGACTTCAGTGGAACTGCCCATGTTGCATAACGGGGACTACTCTTATGCATGAAGTTAAATACATGCATAAATCAATCCAGGTTGGGGGCCTTGGAATGAAATCCTGGCAAAACTCCCATTGACTTCAGTGGGGCCAGGATTATACCCTTGGTCATTAGCTGGATGGGAGTCTTCCAGTGTCAGCCCAGGTACTATAGGAAATAGCACTGTTTCCTTTGAAGTGAATACTGAAGTAACGATTCAGCATGATAATGGCATAGAGAGTACACTTATAAAGTTTGCAGACAATACCAAGATGGGAGGGGTTGCAAGTGCTTTAGAAGATAGTATTAAAATTCCAAATGATCTGGACAAACTGGAGAAATGGTTTGAAGTAAATAGGATGAAATTCAATAAGGACAAATGCAAGGTACTCCATTTAGGAAGGAACAATCAGTTGCACACGTACAAAATGGGAAATTAATGCCTAGGAAGGAATACTGTGGAAAGGGATCTGGGGGTCATAGTGGATCACAAGCTAAATATGAGTCAACAGTGAAACACTTGCAAAAAAAGCAAACATCATTCTGGGATGTAGTAGCAGGAGTGTTGTAAGCAAGACACGAGAGGTAATTCTTCCACTCTACTCTTTGTTGATTAGGCTTCATCTGTAGTATTATGTCCAGTTCTGGGCACCACATTTCAGGAAAGATGTGGACAAATTGGAGAAAGTCCAGAGAAAAGCAACAAAAATGATTAGAAGTCTAGAAAACACAGAGGTGAAAGTAAGCCAGTCCGGTCCAGTCCGGCATACCGGCAAGAGCCAGTACGCCGTGCTGGACTGCATCAACTTCCACGGCGGTGACTGAAAGGGCTCTGGGCAGCTGCAGGCAGCCCAGAGCCCTTTAAATCCCGTCTGTGGCTCTGGTGGCTGGGCTGGGGCCGGGATTTAAAGGGCTCAGAGCTCCCCATGGCTGCGGGCAGCCCTGAGCCCTTTAAATCCTGGCTGCGGCTGAGATTTAAAGGGCTCAGAGCTCCCCGCCACTGCGGGCAGCCCAGAGCCCTTTGAATCCCGGCCATGGCTCCAGCGGCTGGGCTGGGGATTTAAAGGGCTCAAAGTACCCCGTGGCTGCAGGCAGCCCAGAGCCCTTTAAATCCTGGCCGCGGCTGGGATTTAAAAGACTCAGAGCTCCCCGCCGCTGTGGGCAGCCCAGAGCCCTTTAAATCCCGGCCATGGCTCTGGCGGCTGGGCTGGGGCCAGGATTTAAAGGGCTCCAGGCTTCCCTCAGTGGCAGGAGCTCTGGGCCCTTTAAATCCCTGCCCCAGCCCCACAAAGCTCGGGGTTCCCCCTGGCAGCTGGAGCACCACGCCCTTTAATTTGCCCCCGAGTCCCGGGGGGCTCCCAGCCACCTCTGCAGCTAGAAGCCCTGGTTGATTTAAAGGCTCTGGGTCTCCCAGCCACAGCTGGTTCCCCTGGGCCTTTAAATCTTGAGAGGCCCTGCCTCTTCTGGATGAGGCCATGTCCCCTTCAGGACTCCGGCAGTATCAGTAAGTCCTGTAAGTTACTTTCACCCCTGAGAAAACATGACCTATGAGGGAAGATTGAAAACATTGGGTTTGTTTAGTCTGGAGAAGAGAAGACTGAGAGAGGACATGATAACAGTTCTCAAGTACATAAGTACACAAAGAGAAGGGAGAAAAATTGTTCTTGTTAACCTCTGAGGATAGGACAAGCAGCAATGGCCTTAAATTGCAGCAATGGTGGTTTAGGTTGGACATTAGGAAAAGGTTCCTGTCAGGGTGTTTAAGCACTGGAATAAATTGACTAGGGAGGTTGTGGAATCTCCATCATTGGAGATTTTTAAGAACAGGTTAGATAAACACCTGTCAGGGATGGTCTAGATTAGGGGTTCTTAACCTTTTTCTTCCTGAGGCCCCCCCAACATGATACAAAAATTCCTCGGTCCACCTGTGTCACAACAACTGATTTTCTACATATAAAAGTCAAGACCAATATTGGGGTATCAACCAGGGCAATTGCTTGGGGCTCCATGCCACAGGGGCCCCCGTGAAGCTAAATTTGGCTTCAGCTTTGGATGGCAGGGCTCAGGCCCTGGACTTCAGCCCCATGTGGTGAGGCTTTGGCTCTCTGCTTGGCGGCCCCCCTGAAACCTGCCCACGGCCCCCAGGGGGCTTCGGACTTCTGGTTAAGAACCACTTGTCTAGATAATACTTAAGTCCTGTAACAAATGCAGGGGACAAGACTAGATGACCTCTCGAGGTCCCTTCCAGTCCTATGATTCTATCATGCAAGGGAAGAGTGCTTTTGTAGGTGGTTGCTCAACGTCTATGAAAATCATTTCCAAATTCCATGAACTTGCTTAGAACAAAGACTATTCTTTTCACTGCAATATATCACATTTAACGTTCTTAGAACTCTGCATTTTAAAAAAAAGTGTCTATAATGATAAAACAAGAAATGTGTGCAACTAGGATCTGGTTTGCTAATTTGTTATTCCAGCTTTATGAAAGTGTAACTGTTTATTTCTATTTATTTTAATAAAAACCCTCTTAATTAAATTTTGTTTATACTGCTTGTTAGACAGAATGTAGATTGAGTGATTGTTTTGAAATTTATTTGCACCACTTCAAGAGAGCTATTTTTGTGTGACAAGGAGGGACACATTGGCTTTTCAATTTGGACTTTAAATGTTAACCAGCACAAGAAACTATTCTAAAACAAATCAATTTCTACAGCTCCAATAATAATTTCTTATAGTGCTTTTCATCCATAGATCCCCACTTTACAAAGAAAGGTAAGTATCAGAGTGATGAAGTGGCTTGGCCAAGGTCACACAAAAGATCGTTGACTGAGCTGGAAATACAACCCAAGTCTCCTGTTGTGTTTCAAATATTCCTCCAACTGAAGGACAATCTGCATGTGTTGTAACACTCCTATCTCTGGTTTAGATGCTGATGGAAAGCTGAGTGTGAAGTTTGGTGTGCTCTTTGCTGATGAAAAATGTGCCAACCTCTTTGAAGCCCTAGTTGGCACTCTTAAGGCTGCAAAACGAAGGAAGATTGTTACTTACCCAGGAGAGTTACTTTTACAAGGTGTTCATGACAATGTTGATATTTTGTTACTGCAGGATTAATGCAGTTTGCACTTCTCCTGTGTATTAATTAATTTGTTTCAGGTAAATGATATGCAGGCATTTCAGATCAAGGCAAATCATCCTAGCGTGTTTTGATGTATTTTTCTATAACTTTATACTAAAAAGGAGACTGTCGTGTTTTGGAAAATATTCCTTTTTGTATTCCTTCTGTGAACATTACTGTAAATGATTGTAAGGTAAAGGACACAAAAATCTCTCTTTTTATCTCAGGTAATGCATTTTTTAAATGTATCTCTCAGTTATTGTCACCATGAAAGAAGAGACAGAACCGGTAACTTATCTGTGTTTACAAACCAAAATCTGCAGTGAAAGTATAAAATAAAACATGCCTAAATGTATATAACTGTTGTTGTTTCTTTTCATTTGTAGAAAGCAAATAGAATTACTCTAAGTAAAAAGGATAAATGATGATGCTAGAGAAATGGAAATAGTTTTGCAATATAATGCCACCTTTTATTTCAAAATTCCATGGGGAGGAGGTGAGAGCACGAGAGGTGAACTGCAGAATTTGTTTAAATCAGGAAATGGTCTTGATTTCCCCGGTCATAAAGATTAACAATATTGATCATTAGAGGAGTTCAGCTTGTTCATCTTCCGTCTTGTCTATGAATTTCATGGAATCTTCATTCTATTTGATTCCTTCTGTGTAACTAAAACAAAAAGTGAACTTGTCAGCATGGATCACCATGAATTTAACAGGAAATTTGGCTGGTGAGAAACGTAAAAATAACCTGAACTGGTAAAAATAAAGCAAAGAAAGTTGTTTTTTTAGTGGAAATAAAAGTGTTCTAAAGAGTCAGATGTGTATCTAGGCTGACTTCAGAGTGGTCTGTGTGAATGGACTGGGTCCTTACTCCGTCATCGGCAAAGCACACAATAGGAATAATTCACCCCTGCGTTGCAATCACACTAGTTTACCTCCCCCACTACACTGAAGCCCCCCCCCCCCCGCCATTCAGATCCAGCCCTGCTCCAACTCTGTCACTTCTGCAACACCTCTGTAACCTCTGAGTAGGAGGAGGCCTGGCTGAAGTGGATCTACAACCCAGCAATTCCCCATTGCTTCTAGCCCCATAAGAGTTGTGACGGGGGAAGCACAATTTAAGGTAGCCCCAGCTACCTTTCATAGGTTGCATTTTTGCAAAACAGGGGAATTACAAGCAGCTTCCTCTAGGTCCCTGTGCAAGTGAATGCTGGCAAAGGTATGAATCTGGCACACAGGCCCATATTACTTTCAAACTCCCTTCCTGGGGTTTGGCTTTAGTGGTACTTGCACTTTTGTCTTGATTTCTCTGGTGGAATTCAAGAGACGAGCGAAATTTGTATGTCTGATCTTAAGTATGTCTGAAAAGTGTTAAGAAATACAGGTTATTCAATGAATGTGCTGCTTACAGAAAGCCTCTAGTTCCATTAGGTTCACTCCATCCATTCCCACCTTAACTTTTAGATCTAGGAGGGAATGAATGAAGAGTCTTATCTACTTGAGTTCTCCAAACACTTTTGTTCAAAATTAGAGTATCCAGGAAAGGAAGGACTCCAAGTCTGAGTCAGTGACTAACACTTTTTCACAGAAGTCACTAGCTTCTTCTATTCCTTTATCCTATCCCAAGTCAGTAACTGAAAGTATACTTTAGACCAAGCAGGAGAGAAAAAGGAGAGCTTCTATTAGGTAGACAGCCATCTTACTAACAATTTTTAAAGGGATTAATATACTAAGGAGTGGTGGTGCGGGGCACAGGCAACAGGGAGTCCAGAAGACTGTCTACTACTCTATTCCTTGTTTGCAGCCAGATCTTCAGAGAGTTGTAAAAGATTGGTAAGTAACTCAGATACAAGGAAAATTGATCCAGGTTACATGTGCAAAGTACCTGAAGAGTGGGAGGCTACTTTTATTTTAGGCATAGGAAATTCACAAGTCATTAGAGAATCTTTACAAAGCTTTAAATGAGTATAATTTCCATTGCTAACTCCTTAATATATGCAAACTTCAGTGGCTCTATTCCACTTGATACCAATACAATTTATAGTATCAAAGTGTTAGAAAATGCTGAAATTTTCTGATGTGTTCCGTAGATGTCATATCTTCCTGTAGATTTGGAGCATACTTTCCCAAGCAGGGCACTGCTGGCTACATACTACACAGACCACAGTGAGAGATTATGCCATACTCTATCAAAGAAACTGAGGAACCATCTGATCAGCATCCTATACAGCAAACAGGAAAACATCAAAAAAGAGCTCTCCAACCTGGAGACTTTCAT